>NC_084996.1:817186-824686 GCF_963854185.1 Sardina pilchardus | reverse complement strand
TAATGTGACTCTATATGATGTCCTGTGTAGCTAATAAAGAGCTAATGTGACTCTATATGATGTCCTGTGTAGCTAATATAGAGCTAATGTGACTCTATATGATGTCCAGTGTAGCTAATATAGAGCTAATGTGACTCTATATGATGTCCAATGTAGCTAATATAGAGCTAATGTGACTCTATATGATGTCCAGTGTAGCTAATATAGAGCTAATGTGACTCTATATGATGTCCAGTGTAGCTAATAAAGAGCTAATGTGACTATGTGACTATCTGACTAATATCAGTGTAGCTAATATAGAGCTAATGTGACTCTATATGATGTCCAGTGTAGCTAATAAAGAGCTAATGTGACTATATGACTTTATGACTAATATCAGTGTAGCTAATATAGAGCTAATGTGACTCTATATGATGTCCAGTGTAGCTAATAAAGAGCTAATGTGACTCTATATGATGTCCAGTGTAGCTAATATAGAGCTAATGTGACTATATGTCTATATGACTAATATCAGTGTAGCTAATATAGAGCTAATGTGACTCTATATGATGTCCAGTGTAGCTAATAAAGAGCTAATGTGACTATATGACTTTATGACTAATATCAGTGTAGCTAATATAGAGCTAATGTGACTCTATATGATGTCCAGTGTAGCTAATAAAGAGCTAATGTGACTCTATATGATGTCCAGTGTAGCTAATATAGAGCTAATGTGACTCTATATGATGTCCAGTGTAGCTAATATAGAGCTAATGTGACTATATGTCTATATGACTAATATCAGTGTAGCTAATATAGAGCTAATGTGACTATATGTCTATATGACTAATATCAGTGTAGCTAATAAAGAGCTAATGTGACTATATTCGACTATATGACTAATATCAGTGTAGCTAATATAGAGCTAATGTGACTATATGTCCTGTGTAGCTAATATAGAGCTAATATAGAGCTAATGTGACTATATGTCCTGTGTAGCTAATATAGAGCTAATATAGAGCTAATGTGACTATATGTCCTGTGTAGCTAATATAGAGCTAATGTGACTATATGTCCTGTGTAGCTAATATAGAGCTAATGTGACTCTATATGATGTCCAGTGTAGCTAATATAGAGCTAATGTGACTATATGACTATATGACTAATGTCAGTGTAGCTAATATAGAGCTAATGTGACTCTATATGATGTCCGGTGTAGCTAATAAAGAGCTAATGTGACTATATGTCCTGTGTAGCTAATATAGAGCTAATGTGACTCTATATGATGTCCAATGTAGCTAATAAAGAGCTAATGTGACTCTATATGATGTCCAGTGTAGCTAATATAGAGCTAATGTGACTCTATATGATGTCCAGTGTAGCTAATAAAGAGCTAATGTGACTCTATGTGATGTCCAGTGTAGCTAATAAAGAGCTAATGTGACTCTATATGATGTCCAGTGTAGCTAATATAGAGCTAATGTGACTCTATATGATGTCCAGTGTAGCTAATAAAGAGCTAATGTGACTCTATATGATGTCCAGTGTAGCTAATAAAGAGCTAATGTGACTCTATATGATGTCCGGTGTAGCTAATATAGAGCTAATGTGACTCTATATGATGTCCAGTGTAGCTAATAAAGAGCTAACGTGACTATATGTGACTCTATGACTAATATGAGACTGTAGAGTAGCTAGTGTGCATAATATAATGACTGCTGCTGAAAAGAGACGCGTAATGCTGTTATTAGAGAGGTCATGACTAATGTTGTTCGTATAAGAGATGACCTGTCTCTGCAGCCCTGCCGAGGGACTCTAAACCCAGAGGACACTACCCGTCCTGCTCTGTGAATCATGTCGTCGTTTACAGCCTGACCGCATGTGGGCAAGGTCCTGAAATAACTCAACTGGGCCTTATTTATCCCCTGACCCCAGCCTATAAGCAGCACACACACACACACACACACACACACACACACACACACACACACACGCACACTCAGAGTAGAACTAGGCCACTCCTTAAAAGTCCAACCATGCGGCTCATGGACTGGAGTGCAGAGGAAAAAACAGCTTTGGGTTTTAATGCAAGAATTTAAAAGACCCTTGGGAATAAAATCCTAAAATTAATTTCTCTAAAACCGTGCTTGGAAACTCTGTCTTTATTCGACACAAGTGGTGTTTGATATCAGTCAGATGTGTGGTATGAATGTCAGTTTGAGAAGGTTAGGTTTTAGGGCGCAGTGAATGTGACTTATATAATGCTAATCTGATCTGAGATGGCCGTCACAGTGATATGCTCCCATCTGCTAAGCCATTCAACTCATCAAGTCTTACAGTAACGTCCAACCTCAAGGAACACAACCAAACACAGAAGCTCCAAATTAACCATTTCAATCCCCAACATCCTGACACAGTGAAACTAAACTGACTGTGTTGTTCCACTCAAACTTGACAGAAGTTCTCATAATTAGTAAACAAAGCTAAAAGCAGCACCACACTGCATGAGCGAGAGGAGCGAGAGGAGCGTCCCTAATCCTGCAGCCCAAAGCCCAGGTGGCCAGACGAGAGATGAGCTTTAGCGCTGTCGAGATCTGAGTTCATCACACACAAAGAGCAGGTGGTTTTGAGACTACACTAAGAGACCAGTGAGAAGTCACGCAGAGGTGACATTTTGTCTAAAGTGTCCCGTTCACAACCCAAAAGCAACAGGAGATTCATTTGTCTAAAGTGTCCCGTTTACAACCCAAAAGCAACACACACACACACACACACACACACACACACACACACACACAGATTCATTCCCACCTTTTAATTCTGCTGAGGAGTTCCATTTTGGAATGGGACCGGTGAGGAGTATTCCAAGTGAGTTTCCCAGGGTTACCAGGAGCAAGGCTCTTCTCATCTGAAGCACACAACCACAGGACAGCTATGAGCACCGGCAGAGAGAGAGAGGGATAGAGAGAGAGGGATAGAGTGAGAGAGGCCGAGAGAGAGAGGGAAAGAGAGAGAGGGACAGAGTGAGAGAGGCAGAGTGAGAGAGGCAGAGAGAGAGAGAGATAGAGAGAATGGGACAGAGTGAGAGAGGCAGAGAGAGAGAGGGATAGAGAGAGAGGGACAGAGTGAGAGAGGCAGAGAGAGAGAGAGGGATAGAGAGAATGGGAAAGAGTGAGAGAGGCAGAGAGAGAGAGGGATAGAGAGAATGGGACAGAGTGAGAGAGGCAAAGAGAGAGGGATAGAGAGAATGGGATAGAGTGAGAGAGGCAGAGAGAGAGGGATAGAGAGAATGGGAAAGAGTGAGAGAGGCAGAGAGATAGAGAGATAGAGAGAATGGGAAAGAGTGAGAGAGGCAGAGAGATAGAGAGAATGGGACAGAGTGAGAGAGGCAGAGAGATAGAGAGAATGGGACAGAGTGAGAGAGGCAGAGAGAGAGAGATAGAGAGAATGGGAAAGAGTGAGAGAGGCAGAGAGAGAGAGAGGGATAGAGAGAATGGGAAAGAGTGAGAGAGGCAGAGAGAGAGAGGGATAGAGTGAGAGAATGGGACAGAGTGAGAGAGGCAGAGAGAGAGAGGGATAGAGAGAATGGGACAGAGTGAGAGAGGCAGAGAGAGAGGGATAGAGTGAGAGAGGCAGAGAGAGAGAGGGATAGAGAGAATGGGACAGAGTGAGAGAGGCAGAGAGAGAGAGAGGGATAGAGAGAATGGGAAAGAGTGAGAGAGGCAGAGAGAGAGAGGGAGAGATAGAGAGAATGGGAAAGAGTGAGAGAGGCAGAGAGAGAGAGGGATAGAGAGAATGGGAAAGAGTGAGAGAGGCAGAGAGAGAGAGAGATAGAGAGAATGGGACAGAGTGAGAGAGGCAGAGAGAGAGAGGGATAGAGAGAATGGGAGAGAGTGAGAGAGGCAGAGAGAGAGAGAGATAGAGAGAGAGGGATAGAGTGAGAGAATGGGACAGAGTGAGAGAGGCAGAGAGAGAGAGAGATAGAGAGAATGGGAAAGAGTGAGAGAATGGGACAGAGTGAGAGAATGGGACAGAGTGAGAGAGGCCGAGAGAGAGGGATAGAGAGAATGGGATAGAGTGAGAGAGGCAGAGACAGAGAGGGATAGAGAGAGAGGGATAGAGTGAGAGAATGGGACAGAGTGAGAGAGGCAGAGAGAGAGAGAGATAGAGAGAATGGGAAAGAGTGAGAGAATGGGACAGAGTGAGAGAATGGGACAGAGTGAGAGAGGCCGAGAGAGAGGGATAGAGAGAATGGGATAGAGTGAGAGAGGCAGAGACAGAGAGGGATAGAGAGAGAGGGATAGAGTGAGAGAGGCAGAGAGAGAGCCTACCGGTTGGGCACTTTGAGAGCTACTGTAGCCGGGCCTGAGGCAGCTGCTGTGTGGAGCAGGAAGAGGCTACAGGCTAGCGTGCGCGGGGCGAGGCTAGCGGCTAGCGGCGCTGCGTGGGGGCCGCTGCTTTAGTGGCCGCCTGCGTAACGGACACGCTCTCTCTCGCTCCGGAGCTATTCCTGTGTGCGGAGTCACAGCAGTTGTGTCCTCCACGCTCCACCCCCACACCACCCACGTCCTCTCCTCTCCTCGCCCAGCTCCCCTGACAACAACACAGCAACAGCTGGCCTCCGGCAATCAGCACTATAGCGGACGCACGCACCCACGGCTAACTATAAACACTGCAGCAAGTCACTAGTCCAGCGCTAGGGCTAGCGTTAGCTCGAGCACAACAGCGCAGGGCTCCAGGCTGTACGCAGGGCTCCAGGCTGCTCAGGGCTCCAGGCTGTACGCAAGGCTCCAGGCTGTGCTCACTCTGCTCAGGGGCTCGGCACCTCTCTGTCCCCTGACTCATGTGGCCACAAACATGGGGAAGGGGGGGGTGGGACAAATTTAGCTCCTTGCATCACACACACACACACACACACACACACTGGAGTGCCAGCTCTAAGAGGGCGGTGGCAGGCCTGTGGGGTCTAGTCAGTGCAGCTGGTCCGGGCGCTAGCGTTAGCGTGCCCATTGTCCACACACACACACACACACAAACACACACACACACACACATTGTCCACACTTGTTTACTTCAGTCGTGTCACAGAGCAGACATGGGGAAGTGTGTGTGCCCACTTCATCCTGAGATCTGTCCCAAATGTGGTGTAGACACACACTGATAAACACACTAAGACACACACTTACTGTATACACACACTTATACACACACTTAGACACACACAGTGTGAATGTGTCCATGAGCAACTGAGTGATGTCGGTATGTGAATGAGGTCGGTATGTTGTCCTACAGTGCTGTGCCCTCCATACACACACACACACACACACACACACACACACACACACACACACACACACACACACACACACACACACACAGGCAAGTCAAGGCTAGTTTCCTTTATGGGCAGTCAAAAGAACAAAGAAAAGTAAACAAGTTAGGACTAAGAGATGTGCACGCACACACCGCGCACACACACACACACACACACACACACACACACACACACACACACACACACACACACATACACACAGAGTGTGTGTGTCCCTGTAGGACTGAGAGATGTGTGCATGCGCACGCACACACACACACTCACACACACACAGGGCTGACAGGGGGCCAGTGGTCTGCACACACACACACACACACACACACACACACACAGCCATGGCTGAGAGGTGGCCTGTAGTCTGTCCCTGGCACTACAGTACAGGTGGTCTATTTGTGGCTCCACACATTTCATACTGTAGCGGCCGACACACACACACACACACACACACTCAGATCACACCTTCCATATCTCCACTCCGCTCACATGCTCAGTGCAAGCGCGCGCGTGTGTGTCTGTGTGTGTGTGTGGCCCAATCCCAAAGTGAGCCCTGAGCACTAAGGACTAAAAACTCACAGACTTTATTGATCTCAGGTGCTCAGCCCGCGCGCGTGTGTGTGTGTGTGTGTGTGTGTGTGTGTGTGTGTGTGTGTGTGTGTGTGGCCCAATCAGACTTGCTGAGAGATTGAGTCTGTGTGGTCACATGGGCTCAGAGAGTTACCTTGGCAACGCTTCATAATTAAATGTTGCCGACACTTGCTAGTTTGGGAATTTTCATTAAAGGAACGGTATGCAGGATTCTGGAAACTGGTACTGCAATCAGTACTGCAGTGTACTGTACACCGTGGCAATCAATACAGCAGTGTACTGTACACCGTGGCAATCAATACAGCAGTGTACTGTACACCGTGGCAATCAGTACTGCAGTGTACTGTACACCGTGGCAATCAATACAGCAGTGTACTGTACAGCGCAGCCATGGCAATCAATACTGCAGTGTACTGTACACCGTGGCAATCAATACAGCAGTGTACTGTACACCGTGGCAATCAATACAGCAGTGTACTGTACAGCGCAGCCATGGCAATCAATACTGCAGTGTACTGTACACCGTGGCAATCAATACAGCAGTGTACTGTACACCGTGGCAATCAGTACTGCAGTGTACTGTACACCATGGCAATCAATACAGCAGTGTACTGTACAGCACAGCCATGGCAATCAATACAGCAGTGTACTGTACACCGCAGCCATGGCAATCAATACAGCAGTGTACTGTACACCGCAGCCATGGCAATCAATACAGCAGTGTACTGTACACCGTGGTAATCAATACTGCAGTGTACTGTACACCGTGGCAATCAATACAGCAGTGTACTGTACAGCGCAGCCGTGGCAACTAGAGCAGTGTACTGTACAGCGCAGCCGTGGCAACCAATACTGCAGTGTACTGTACAGCGCAGCCGTGGCAACTAGAGCAGTGTACTGTACAGCGCAGCCGTGGCAACCAATACTGCAGTGTACTGTACAGCGCAGCCGTGGCAATCAATACAGCAGTGTACTGTACACCGTGGCAATCAATACAGCAGTGTACTGTACACCGTGGCAATCAATACAGCAGTGTACTGTACAGCGTGGCAATCAATACAGCAGTGTACTGTACACCGCAGCCGTGGCAATCAATACAGCAGTGTACTGTACACCGTGGCAATCAATACAGCAGTGTACTGTACAGCGCAGCCGTGGCAACCAATACTGCAGTGTACTGTACAGCGCAGCCGTGGCAACAATACAGCAGTGTACTGTACACCATGGCAATCAATACTGCAGTGTACTGTACACCATGGCAATCAATACTGCAGTGTACTGTACACCGTGGCAATCAATACAGCAGTGTACTGTACACCGTGGCAATCAATACAGCAGTGTACTGTACACCGTGGCAATCAATACAGCAGTGTACTGTACACCGCAGCCGTGGCAATCAATACTGCAGTGTACTGTACACCGTGGCAATCAATACAGCAGTGTACTGTACAGCGCAGCCGTGGCAATCAATACTGCAGTGTACTGTAGTGTACACCGTAGCCGTGGCAATCAATACTGCAGTGTACTGTACACCGTGGCAATCAGTACTGCAGTGTACTGTACACCGTGGCAATCGATACAGCAGTGTACTGTACACCGTG
>NC_084996.1:807186-812186 GCF_963854185.1 Sardina pilchardus | reverse complement strand
AGGTCAGATGGGTTTGGTGTTGCTGCCTCATGACTAGCAGTCTACAGCTCCAGATATCAACAACAGAAGATCCCATTACCACCCAAAAACAACAACACACACTCAGGCCTCTTCAGACACACACACATACACACACACACACACACACCCACACACACACACTCAGGCCTCTTCAGACACACACACACACACACACACACACACACACACACACACAGGCCTCTTCACACACACACACACACACACACACACATACACACATACACACACACACACACTCAGGCCTCTTCAGAGAGACACAAACACACACCAAAATCATACACACAAGCACTCTCATTCTCTCAGACAAATGCACACACACACACACACACACATTTGCCTGGGGAAAGGTCTGATACTGTGTGTGTGTGTGTGTGTGTGTGTGTGTGTGTGTGTCTTGGTGATGAAGTGCCAGTTAATAGTCTCTCAGTGCTCTCATGTGGTGCTGGACCTGCTCCAGACCATAATAGTTTGAAGAATTCACCACGACAACAGCACTGTCAGGGCACATCAGTGTTTATGTAAGACCAAATGACTTGCCAAGGTCACTGATGAAGCACACACACACACACACACACACACACCACTGGTGTTGCTGCTATATCAGATATACACTAGGATGTAAACACATACACACACACACACCACAGCAAGCATGGAGACATAAACATCATAGAATGCACACACACACACACACACACACACACACACACACACACACACACACACACACACACACACACACACACACACACACACACACACACACACACACACACACACCACTGGTGTTGCTGCCATATCAGATATACACTAAACATTATAGGATATAAACAGGTTCAGGTTCCTGCATAAGGCTGGAGATAGGTAAGTGGTCTGCTGGTATGGAGCACACACACACACACACACACACACACACACACACACACACTACTGGTATGGAACCCTGAATGGAGAGTGTGAATGTTGGCAGGACTCTTCACAAGAGGGTCAGACAGAGATTAGACTATTAATATAGCGCTGCCTACTGCCCTCATACACACACACACACACACACACACACACACACCCCACGGTCAACAGGGTCAGAACTCTTCTCTGATGGAGAGATTCTACTCAATTAAACAGTTTTTATAGCCTGGGTGTTCCCATACTGCCTTGCGCGGTGATTTCATTCACGCTGCTAAGGCAGTCTGGAAACTAACATATTTAGAGAGACGGGTGCGCACATCCACAATTTTTTCTTAAACAGGTGCCAGACAAAAAACGTGTCAAAGTAAAAGTGATGGTCTGCACACTGCAATGGCTCCAAAAAATAGTTCTTTATTATTTAAAAAGGCAACGTTTCGATCGACAGATCTTCGTCAGGCAACATTTTTATTTAGTCTGGAAACTAACACCCACATTTTCGCCTGATCTTGGCGACCAATCACAGAACAGGGGAGAAAGCAAGACCATGATGAGCCATGCACAGACGCATTTGATAGACATCCGTGGCGCCCAATGAACGGATCTGGGCATTTTTTTCAAATACGAGAAAATGAACGTCTGGTTGCCAGACCACGTCTCATTTGAGAAGTGGGAGGCGCTAGCCAGGCTACTGTTTTTTACATCCTGTTCTACAAACACACACACACACACACACACACACACACACACACACACACACACACACACACACACACACACACACACACACACACACACACTCGTCATCCTGTCACATTGGTTTCTCTCTGGGCGGGCGAACCACCCTTGTCTGTTCTGCCAGCCCTGATGCTGTTTTAAAGAGGAACTCTGCAGGTTTGCCATTTCTTCACTGTTTCCTGGTTTTACACATGCAGGTTTCTCTGCAGAGCTTCCCCTACAGCTTTAGCGTGTAGATTTTACAACACTCCTCAATCGGTCAGTCTGCCTTTTCATGAGCATGATCACGACGACTCAGGGCTTTCTGTGTGTGTGTGTGTGTGTGTGTGTGTGTGTGTGTGTGTACGACTCAGGGCTTTCTGTCGGTCAGTGCACCGGCCTGCCGGCCCAACGTTGCCAGGGTGATTTAGCGCTCACCAGCGCTAGGGGAAGTGACACAGCCGCCACTCAACCTGAAACAAGTCATATGAGCATCCCGACGACTCTGAGGCTGTTCAGTTCAGGTGGATTAAGCTAAAGAGAGCTGCAGAGTTGCCATTTAACTCCCCTGAGGTGTGGCATCAGCCGAGCCCAATCCACTTTCTGCCCCAGCAGGGCAGGGCATCAGCCGAGCCCAATCCACTATCTGCCCCAGCAAGGCAGGGCATCAGCCGAGCCCAATCCATTATCTGCCCCAGCAAGGCAGGGCATCAGCCGAGCCCAATCCAGTATCTGCCCCAGCACGGCAGGGCATCAGCCGAGCCCAATCCACTATCTGCCCCAGCAAGGCAGGGCATCAGCCGAGCCCAATCCATTATCTGCCCCAGCACGGCAGGGCATCAGCTGAGCCCAATCCAGTATCTGCCCCAGCAGGGCAGGGCATCAGCGCTGAGGGGGTATCTGTGCTGGCAGTGCCAGGGTATGTGGGCAGTTAGCAGGTGGTCCACTCACAATGCCCCCCAGACAGACCCTCACACACACACACACACAGCCCCCCACATTCCCGCACATTAGAGCCTTCTTATAGAGACAGCACGACACGGCTACTGGTAGTGTGATTGGTTCATTCCCTCCCTCTCCACCGTGAGCACACATCTCTCAGTCCTACAGGGACACAAACACTCTCTGAGTGTGTGTGTGTGTGTGTGTGTGTGTGTGTGTGTATGAATGGCTGCTGATTATGATAATGGGCAGTGTAGATATAGCTGGTATTTTGTCTATAATGGAGTGGAATGGACACTTCCAATTTCTTTCTGAGCTCAACTTTTAACCGGTAGTGTGTATGACACACAGCTTACTTCATATGGACACAATACAACTCAGCCAGACACGTGTGTGTGTGTGTGTGTGTGTGTGTGTGTGTGTGTGTGTGTGTGTGTGTGTGTGTGTGTGTGTGTGTGTGTGTGTGTGTGTGTGTGTGTGTGTGTGTGTGTGTGTGTGTCACGCGGGTCGTTGAGTTTAAGCAGCTATTTTTAGAACCCCCCCACGGGTCGTATTTCAGGCGGCTCTGAGACAAGAAACAACAGCGTTTATCAAACCAACCAATCAGATATCAGCGTTTATCAGACCAACCAATCAGATATCAGCGTTTATCAGACCAACCAATCAGATATCAGCGTTTATCAGACCAACCAATCAGATATCAGGGTTTATAACACCAATTAAATATCAGTGTTTACCACCAATCAGATATCAGCGATTATCAGATGATAAAGTTATCGGATATGTAAGGGATAATATATAGAATGCTGGTCATTATCGGGAAATATATAAACATATAAATAACCGGGTCTTGTTTCGCCCTGAAGTTACGTATTTCCCGATAATGACCTGCGTTCTATACACAATGTGTCTTATTACACAATTATTACACAATGTGTCTTTAGCAATGACTTAGCTACGGTTTTGTGGCTTCCGCTAACAAAATAAATAGTTCGCCAGTTGCCACACACATAGAACTTGACAGTTTCATGTTGCATGTATTAGACATTAACCACTCACACACACAGATAGAATATTAGACACATTAGATACATGCAGAACACAGAACAAATATGACACATGAACACACACACACACACACAGATAAAATAAGCCCTAGACAGGTTGTGACTTGTTGACCTGGAGAGGCCTGTAGATGGATACTTCTGGACTAATAGTGAGGGTTCCATGTTCATCTCCATCGGTTACCCCACAGTAAACAAATAAACAAACACACAGATCGATGTCGAGAAGGAGGAGGAGGAGGAGGAGGAGTAGGGGGAGGAGGAGGAGGAAGAGGAGGGGAAGGAGGGGGAGGGGGAGTAGGAGGGATGATTTGGTGAATGCCGGGGCGTCTGGCATGAGGAGAAGGAGGCGGGGCTTAAATACCCTTGCAGAGGGAGGCAGGTGAGTTAATTGCTGTCAATCATCCCCAGGCTCCTCCCTAACTTTGTTTAGAAAACGTAATTTATATGTACATCTTTGGAAAACACACACACACACACACACACACACACACGCAAATACACAGTATATATACAGTATGCAGCTTTGGAAAACACACAGACAGACACACACACACACACACACACACACACACACACACACACACTAACATATACAGTGTAGAGCTCTGGAAGAAATTAAGAGAGCACTGCACATGTTGGCATTGAGTGAGTTGACGTATTTGACACTTTTTTCCAGAGCTACATGTTTTTCTATACATGTATGTACAGTATGTATATGTAAATCGTAAATTGTGTGTAAATTGATGAGATGTATGTACAGTATGTATATATATTTATGCAAATCGTAAATTGTGTGTAAATTGGTTAGATGCCGCTTGGTGAGATGCAGCTGCATCTGTGGATGCCAGGGCTGCCTCCTCTTGGGTGGCATGACAACAATGCCAGCTTGCCAAGGCCTGCTTCTGCCACATGACCCAGCCTTGTGTGTGTGTGTGTGTGTGTGTGTGTAAGAGTGTGCATGTTGGAACAGGGAGCTAAATTCTTTCTGTGGGCAGTGGACAGTTTGTCCACGTGAAAACACTCATCATTTTGCACATGCTGCTAAAGCACCCTCAGTGTGTTAACTCAACCGTGGAAACGTTAGTAAACGGAAGCCCAATGCTGCACTGAAACATCTCCTCTCATGATCTCCTTTCGTGATGATGAAACATCTCCTCTCATGATGAACCATCTCCTCTCGTGATGAAACATCTCCTCTCATGATTAAACATCTCCTCTCGTGATGAAACATCTCCTCTCATGATCTCCTCTTGTGATGAACCATCTCCTCTCGTGATGAACCATCTCCTCTCATGATGAACCATCTCCTCTCGTGATGAAACATCT
>NC_084996.1:797186-799686 GCF_963854185.1 Sardina pilchardus | reverse complement strand
TAAGTTAACAAAAGGTTGCATAGGGGGCCTTTAGTACGTATAAACTTCCAAAACCTTTCCGTTAAAACTGCTACCAGACAGATATGTGAACACCTGTGTTTATGTATTTGTGATGCCTGATGATGATGATGATGATGATGATGATGATGATGATGGTGATGGTGATGATAGTGATGTGATTATGACTATGATGATGATGATGGTGATGATGATGATGATGGTGATGGTGATGATAGTGATGTGATTATGACGATGATGGTGGTGATGGTGATGGTGGTGATGATGATGGTGATGAAGAGTATGATGATGATAACATTTGATTGGTCTCCTAGAGGCACGGTACGCTCTGATTGGTGCAGGCGTGGGTCTGATCCTGGCCGTCATGTTCGTTGCTGTGAAACTCTGCATGATAAAGAGACACATGCTGGACAATGGGTACTACTCTGCAGGTGAGACACACACACACACACACACACACACACACACACACACACAATGGGTACTACTCTGCAGGTGAGACACACACACACACACACACACACAATGGGTACTTCTCTGCAGGTGAGACACACACACACACGCACACAATGGGTACTTCTCTGCAGGTGAGACACACACACACACGCACACAATGGGTACTACTCTGCAGGTGAGACACACACACACACACACACACACACACACACACACACACACACACACACACACACACACACAATGGGTACTACTCTGCAGGTGAGACACACACACACACACACACACACAATGGGTACTACTCTGCAGGTGAGACACACACACACACACACACACACAATGGGTACTACTCTGCAGGTGAGACACACACACACACACACACACACAATGGGTACTACTCTGCAGGTGAGACACACACACACACACACACACACACACACACACACACACACGTACATACACACTTGCACACGCACGCACACATACGCAAGCATAAGCACGTGCACACACACACACACACACACACACACACACATACACACACACACACACACATGCAAGAGTTGAGCATACAGTAGGTGAGAGAGCGCCTGAGATGATCAGGCTGGTGGTCTGAACTGAATAATGTATCTGATGCTGCTGCTGATGCTAATGCTAATGCTGATGCTGATGCTGATGCTAATGCTGATGCTGATGTTAATGCTAATGCTGATGTTAATGTTAATGCTAATGCTGCTGCCGATGCTAATGCTTATGCTGATGCTAATGCTGATGCTAATACTGATGCTGATGCTAATGCTGATACTGCTGCTGATGCTGATGTTAATGCTGATGCTAATGCTAATGCTGATGCTGATGTTGATGCTAATGCTAATGCTGATGCTGATGCTGATTTTGATGTTAATGCTGATGCTAATGCTAATGTTAATGCTAATGCTGATGTTGATGCTAATGCTAATGCTGATGCTGATGCTAATGCTGATGCTGCTGCTGATGCTAATGCTGATGCTAATGCTGATGCTAATGGTGATGCTGATGCTAATGCTAATGCTAATGCTGATGTTAATGCTAATGCTGATGCTAATGGTGATGCTGATGCTAATGCTAATGCTGATGCTAATGCTGATGCTAATGCTGCTGCTGCTGCTGATGCTAATGCTGATGCTGATGCTGATGCTGTTTTCATTCCTTTCATTGCAGATGACTCACTGAGAGGACAGTCCCTGCGGTGAGTGAGCACACACGCACGAACGCACGCACGAACGAACGCACGCACGCACACACACACACACACACACACACGCACGCACACACGCGCAGTTTAGTAATTCTGTATTTCTCATGTTTCTGCAGGAGTCAAAGCACCAGACTACATAAAATGGAAGCAGCAGACCTTCCTGAGCAGCCCTAGAGATCATTACGCTTGTGTGTGTGTGTGTGTGTGTGTGTGTGTGTGTGTGTCTACAGACCAGCCCTAGAGATCAACACCTGATTAAAAGCCTCTGAGCCTCTCTTAAAGGGCTCTTTGCGTCCATCACTAGAGCTGCTAGCATCTTAAAGGGCTCTTGGCGCCCATCACTGGAGCTACTAGCATCTGTCGCTAGCTTGTCTCCTAAGGTGCTGCTAGCATGTGTTGCTAACATGTTTCTGACAGGGCTGCTAGAGTGTGTTGTTGCTAGCACGTTTCTTACAGGGCTGCTAGCGTGTGTTGCTAGCATGTTTCTTATAGAGCTGCTAGCTTGTGTTGCTAGCACGTTTCTTACAGAGCTGCTAGCGTGTGTTGCTAGCACTTTTCTTATAGAGCTGCTAGTGTGTGTTGCTAGCACATTTATTACAGGGCTGCTAGCGTGTGTTGCTAGCACGTTTCTTATGGAGCTGATAGCATGTGTTGCTAGCACAGGGCTGCTAGCGTGTGTTGCTCTCACATCTCTTATAGAGCTGCTAGCGTGTGTTACTAGCATGTTTCTTATAGAGCTGCTAACTTGTGTTGCTAGCATGTTTCTTATAGAGCTGTTTGTGTATGTTG
>NC_084996.1:782186-784686 GCF_963854185.1 Sardina pilchardus | reverse complement strand
ACCTTCGAAAAATGTCCCCTCCACTTCCAATCAACTACTACAGCAGCCTATTCATCAAACATCTGTCAAAAAAGAAGCAAACAACGAGTAGGCTATGTTATTAATTATAAGGCCACCATAATTTAAATGACATCCATATGGTATTAGGCAGACATTCTGCTGTGTTTTGCGAGTAAATGCGTGTTGCAAATAATATAAATGGAATCTACAGCTCTTTAAAAAAAATCACGTGGAGGTCTCATTTGAATGACAGCTAGCTGAACCAATCAGATGATGTAATTACCATTAGAATCAACTTATCTTGGCTGTGAGCCTGGTCAGGAGCAGGCTAGCTCCACAGAATAAATCGCCATGGTAACTTATACCATAACATATCCTGCTGCCCCCTATCCCGCTTTTGTGCAACTGGATCACGGATAAATTGAGCCAGGATAACCAAGATATCCCGGGTTAATCCCTTATCCTAGTTTTGTGCAATAGGCCCCAGAACTAGAACCAGAGACTAGAACTAGAATCAGAGACCAGACCAGAGACCAGAACTAGACCCAGATCAGAGACCAGACCAGAGACCAGAGCTAGACCCAGATCAGATGTCCGGCACCAGTGTGTTTGGTCACAGACATTTGTTCAGGGTAGGGGGGTAGAGTGTGGAAGATCCCCATTGGTCGTTTCCACCAGTAGGCTCGGCTACACAAAATATCCAAACATCTTTTACACACCTGATAATTGAGTGGCTGTTACTGGTGATTCCACGTTAAGGTTAAGCTAAGCTAAAGGCTAAGCTAAGCTAAAGTGAGTGGCTGTTGCTGGTGATTCCACGTTAAGGTTAAGCTAAGGGCTAAACTAAGCTAAAGTGAGTGGCTGTTGCTGGTGATTCCACGTTAAGGTTAAGCTAAGCTAAAGGCTAAGCTAAGCTAAAGTGAGTGGCTGTGCTGGTGATTCCACGTTAAGGCTAAGCTAAGCTAAAGGCTAAGCTAAGCTAAAGTGAGTGGCTGTTGCTGGTGATTCCACGTTAAGGTTAAGCTAAGCTTAAGGCTAAGCTAAGCTAAAGTGAGTGGCTGTGCTGGTGATTCCACGTTAAGGTTAAGCTAAGCTAAAGGCTAAGCTAAGCTAAAGTGAGTGGCTGTTGCTGGTGATTCCACATTAAGGTTAAGCTAAGCTAAAGGCTAAGCTAAGCTAAAGTGAGTGGCTGTGCTGGTGATTCCACGTTAAGGGTAAGCTAAGCTAAAGGCTAAGCTAAGCTAAAGTGAGTGGCTGTTTCTAGTGATTCCACGTTAAAGGGATATTCCGTCATTTTTGGAAATAAGATCATTTTCCACCTCCCCTCAAGCAAAACAATTGATATTTACCTTTTTCCCGTTCATCCAGCCATTCTGAGAGTCTGGCAATACAACTTTTAGCTTCAGCCTAGCATAGATCATTGAATAGGATTAGACCAGTAGCATCTCGCCTGCTAGCATCATGTTTAAAAGTGACTAAGATTTCCGGTAATTTTCCCCATTTCAAACGTCTCTTCTCAAGTTAGAAAGACGTAAAAATGTTTGCCGTAAAAATGAAGGCAAGTTGCAAACGTACCATGGGCGCAGTGATATCAGGCACTACTACTGCTTGTTGTCTATGTGTCACGGCCACTGTGGCCGGGTTGAACAAAAGTGGAACCAAATGCAGACACCAGTAAACTTCAGTCAAATAATTGTTTTTAATGAAAGTAGTCTTCACGCAGGGAAAAACAGAAATCTTGAGTTCAATGCTGAGTCCATGAAAATTCAAAAACAGTTCAAAAACACAGAAGATCAAAAACTTGGAATCTCACTTAAACGGCAACACTTAGGCGAGCAGCAGGCAAAAACTCACAGACCAGGCAGAGAGTCTCAAGCAGCAAAAATAGGCAAGTTCAAAATCCAACAAAGGAGAGCAGAGAAAAGGGAAAAATCCAGGGCAGAAGGATCCTAGGCAGGGCAAGGGCAAAGGGGCAAAGGGGCAAAGGGGCAAAGGGGCAAAGGGGCAAAGGGGCAAAGTCGTGGTCGTAGAGAGGTACAGCTTGGCTTGGCTCCTGACAACGTGTTTGGTGAGGAGATAATCCAGCAATGAAGGAGCTCCAGGGCTGGAGTTAAGTGCAGGCCCAGACGAGGGAGAATTGGCCACAGGTGTGTAGCTGCGCTGGGTAGAGGCAGAGCCATGGGCGGAGCAAAACCTGGAGCACAGAGAGAAGGAGAGAGCACATGACCTGGAGCACCAGACAGGGAAAACATGATCCGGATCAAAACGATCCGGAGCGGATCGTGACACTATGGGAACTATTTTCAGATGCTGCGCGATATCACTGCGCCAGGGCTGCCAAGTCTCACGCTTTGAGCGTGACAGTCACGCAGTTTGACCCATTCTCACACCACACGCCATACTCACACATTTCATTTCTCACGCAAAATATTTCCCCATTCAGTGCACTATATATATTTTTTTTTTCATGATGATAAACTTTGGTCATTGCCTTGCCGTA
>NC_084996.1:749686-764686 GCF_963854185.1 Sardina pilchardus | reverse complement strand
AGGCGTGATTTATTGATTATGTGATTTATTTACAAAAGAACATTATGAAAGAGGCGTGATTTATTGATTATGTGATTTATTTACAAAAGAACATTATGAAAGAGGCGTGATTTATTTACAAAAGAACATTTTGAAAGAGGCCTGATTTATTGATTATGTGATTTATTTACAAAAGAACATTATGAAAGAGGCCTGATTTATTGATTATGTGATTTATTTACAAAAGAACATTATGAAAGAGGCGTGATTTATTGATTATGTGATTTATTTACAAAAGAACATTATGAAAGAGGCGTGATTTATTGATTATGTGATTTATTTACAAAAGAACATTATGAAAGAGCCGTGATTTATTGATTATGTGATTTATTTACAAAAGAACATTATGAAAGAGGCGTGATTTATTGATTATGTGATTTATTTACAAAAGAACATTATGAAAGAGGCGTGATTTATTGATTATGTGATTTATTTACAAAAGAACATTATGAAAGAGTCATGATTTATTTACAAAATAACCTGAAAGAGGCGTGATTTATTTACAAAAGAACATTACGAAAGAGGCGTGATTTATTTACAAAAGAACATTGTGAAAGAGGCCAGATTGATTGATTATGTGATTTATTTACAAAAGAACATTATGAAAGAGGCCTGATTTATTGATTATGTGATTTATTTACAAAAGAACCTGAAAGAGTCGTGATTTATTTACAAAAGAACCTGAAAGAGTCGTGATTTATTTACAAAAGAACATTATGAAAGAGGCGTGATTTATTTACAAAAGAACATTATGAAAGAGGCCAGATTGATTGATTATGTGATTTATTTACAAAAGATCATTATGAAAGAGGCCTGATTTATTGATTATGTGATTTATTTACAAAAGAACCAGACTGAGCCACTAGTGGTGGGGGACACTGTAAAATGTATTGATCCGATACCAAATACATGTAGGGTCAGTATCCGATACCAAATACATATAGGGTCAGTATTGCCGATACCAAATACATATAGGGTCAGTATTGCCGATACCAAATACATATAGGGTCAGTATCCGATACCAAATACATATAGGGTCAGTATTTCCGATACCAAATACATATAGGGTCAGTATTCCGATACCAAATACATATAGGGTCAGTATTCCCGATACCAAATACATATAGGGTCAGTATTCCGATACCAAATACATATAGGGTCAGTTTTGCCGATACCAAATACATATAGGGTCAGTATTCCGATACCAAATACATATAGGGTCAGTATTGCCGATACTGATACGATACTTTTTACTTTAGGAAATATTTTTTAGCATTTATCCACCTTATTCCTGGCTCCCATGATTCCTTGCGCGAAAAAGGGGTGCGACTTCCAGTTAGTTACGACATTAGAGCCGGCATTTTCCGGTTAGTTACGCCTCCGTGCCGGCATTTTTAAAAAGCAAAACAAAGCTCAGCTGACCAAAGCATCCTAGATATGTGGGAACAAGGGCCATCATGCCTGCAAAGGGAAAACGCTATCATACCACTGCCGTCTATGCGTGCGGGTTGGTTATTAACCCACTGAACAAAAACTGGTCCAAAATATGTCCAGAAGACGTGGTCGCCGAACTCCAGAAGACGTCTTCCGAGTAGCCACAATGAAAGTTTTTAAGACGTATTTCCTGGACGTTGAATAGATGTGTTGTTCTGGGTGTGATATAGGCGTCGCTTGAAGACATCTGAAAGACTTAATTAGACATCCAGAAGACGTCCTCAGAGTAGCCAGAATGGCAGAACGTCTACTTGCAACTAATTTTGGCTGTCTATAGACGTCCCGAATGGGGTCAGGCTGGACTATTGTCCCAATGTCATTTATTAACTGATTCTGCACTGTCTGACTCCTGTCACGCCGCTCAAAATCGGGACTGTCCCAGGAAAACCGGGACATCTGGTCACCCTACAACAACCACAGGTCAGGTCTATGTCTCTGGTTGCACGTATGTGTTCACGCGTGTGTGAGTGTGTGTGTGTCTGTGCGCAAGAGAGAACTTACACACTCCTCAGTCATCACAGATTACCGACACGTACACATACACACACACACAAACATGGCAGCCTGGGAGCTGTTCAACACACACACACACACACACACACACTGATTCTGTCTCTGATCTCTCTCGCTCTCTCTTTCTCTCTCTCGCTCTCTCTCTCTTTCTCCCTCTCTCTCTCACACACACACATTTTCATGTGAGACTCATCAGTCATCAGAGATTACTGTGACAACAAATAGCTGTGAGAGAAGGTGAAGAGAGAGTAAGAGAGGGAGAGAGTGAAGAGAGAGAGGGGAGGGAGAGAGTGAAGAGAGAGGGAGAGAGTGAAGAGAGAGAGAGTGAGAGAGGGGAGGGAGGGCAAGAGAGAGAGTAAGAGAGGGAGAGAGTGAAGAGAGAGAGTAAGAGAGGGCAGAGAGGGAAAGAGAGAGAGAGTAAGCGCTTTCAACTTAACCTCCATTTAATGCACAGAGATTTGTTACCCGGACATGCTACCCTTCGGATGATTCACATGACGCTAACCTGCGGACTCCATACGGACCTCACACGGTCTATGTGTGAGCGACATACACACACTGAGTTTCATCTTAGCTTAGTTTTTACGGATACTGGCACTACATTGAAGTTTACAAGCTACTAAAATGTAACAGGTTGCACCACGCAAATTAGTTTCAACGTAACACTGAAGTTTACTTAAAGCTACAGGCTAACGTACATCCCCTTCCCCTATGTGTAAGTCATAAGAAGTAGCCTGTAAAAGTCATGTTAGAACGAGTTACTGTCACCTTCACTAGCTATCCACTGAGGTAGCCCAGGCTATGTTAGGCCACCAGTGGTGGCTGAAATATTCCCAAAGCACATACAACAAAATAAAGTCCGTTATTTGAAAATACAGTGTTATTCAGTAACTGAGACACTCATCCATGCCTTCATCACCTCCCGCTTGGACTACTGCAATGGTGTTCTGTCTGGACTGCCCACCAAGGCCCTTAGCAGACTCCAGTATGTTCAGAACTCAGCTGCCAGGGTTCTAACCCACACAAAGCCCTGGCAGCATATCACCCACATTCTCCAACAGCTCCATTGGTTGCCAGTCAAGTCAAGCCTACAAGATCATCCTGCTCACCTACAAATCTCTCCATTGACTCTCACCACAATACCTCACAGATCTCCACCCCTAAACCCCCCCCCCCCCCCCATTTATCATACAACGTTGCAGGGAACGTTGAGGTTGTGAATCTGTGACGCTTGGTATGAATTTTAACCAGATGTTGTTTGTTTCGTTCACACATAGCTAATTAACATAATAGCCGGAGGTAACACTAGGTAGGGGGGTAGTGTAAGAGCCCCTCTAATACCCCTCACTGCATACTGCCCCTCTAATACCCCTCTCATACCCCTCACTGCATACTGCCCCTCTCATACCCCTCACTGCATACTGCCCCTCTAATACCCCTCACTGCATACTGCCCCTCTAATGCCCCTCACTGCATACTGCCCCTCTAATACCCCTCACTGCATACTGCCCCACTAATACCCCTCTAATGCTCCTCACTACTGCCCCTCTACTACCCCTCACTGCATACTTCCCCTCTAATACCCCTCTAATACCCCTAACTGCCTACTGCCCCTCTAATACCCCTCACTGCATACTGCCCCACTAATACCCCTCACTGCATACTGCCCCTCAAATACCCCCACTCCACTCACCACAACACTAATACCCCTCTAATGCCCCTCACTACTGCCCCTCTACTACCCCTCACTGCATACTGCCCCTCTAATGCCCCTCTAATACCCCTCACTGCATACTGCCCCTCTAATACCCCTCACTGCCTACTGCCCCTCTAATACCCCTCACTGCATACTGCCCCTCTAATACCCCTCTAATACCCCTCACTGCATACTGCCCCTCTAATACCCCTCACTGCATACTGCCCCTCTAATACCCCTCACTGCATACTGCCCCTCTAATACCCCTCTAATACCTCTCACTGCATACTGCCCCTCTAATACCCCTCTAATACCCCTCACTGCATACTGCCCCTCTAATACCCCTCACTGCATACTGCCCCTCTAATACCCCTCTAATACCCCTCACTGCCTACTGCCCCTCTCATACCCCTCACTGCATACTGCCCCTCTAATACCCCTCACTGCATACTGCCCCTCTAATGCCCCTCTAATGCCCCTCACTGCATACTGCCCCTCTAATACCCCTCTAATACTCCTCACTGCATACTGCCCCTCTAATACCCCTCTAATACCCCTCACTGCATACTGCCCCTCTAATACCCCTCTAATACCCCTCACTGCATACTGCCCCTCTAATGCCCCTCACTGCATACTGTCCCTCTAATACCCCTCGCTGCATACTGCCCCTCTAATGCCCCTCACTGCATACTGCCCCTCTAATACCCCTCAATGCATACTGCCCCTCTAATACCCTTCTAATACCCCTCACTCCACACTGCCCCTCTAATACCCCTCACTGCATACTGCCCCTCTAATACTCCTCTAATACCCCCACTCCATTACCACTATTGCCCCTCTGATACCCCTGCTGCTCTGCATACTGCCCTGTCTGATACCCCAGTAGGGGCTCGGGGGAGTTGCCATAGTTACAATACCACTGTGCTCTCAGTATCAGATCTGTCTGAAATTAAATCACGCTGAGAAGATGGAACCAGACACACACACACACACACACACACACACACACACACACACACACCAGAAGACTGTAAATGTGTAGCTCCACCAGCCAGTCACATGGTAGGTAACTCAGCTCAGCCCAGCACAAGACAGACACACACACACACACACACACAGACACACACTCCACAGACACACACTCCACAGACACACACTCCACAGACACACTCCACAGACACACACACTTAGAAACAAGATTATTTTGGATTATTATTATGGTCTGAGCGTTGCGTTACGCTTGCAGCTTGCTAATGGGATCCCTGCCTAAACAGGACACACACACACTCTCCCCAACTCTAAACAGGACACACACACTCTCCCCAACTCTGAACCGGACACACACTCCACACCTCTAAACAGGACACACACACACTCCACAAACACACACACACACACACACACACACACACACACACACACACACGGTCTCCCCAACTCTGAACAGGACACACACAGTCTCCACAACTCTAAACAGGAGACACACACTCCACACCTCTGAACAGGAGACACACACACTCCACACGTCTGAACAGGACACAGTACACACACTAACTCTGAACAGGACACACACACGGTCTCCATGACTCTGAGGTCCAGCAGAGCTCATACAAGGCAGGTCTGATTGTCTGATTGGCAGTGTGCTGTGCGTGCGTTTGCTAACCCAATCAGAGCCCAGCGCACCTGGCCTGACACTGCTGCTCTGTCTGAGCACTCCACACTGTGATGTCACAAAGCCACATTCCACGTTGCCAAGCGACACTAATAGAATGAATTCAAACCGAATTCTGAGTCTGCAGCAGAGAGGAGGCACATCACAGAGAGGGAGAGAGAGAGAGAAAGAGAGAGAGAGAGAGAGAGAGAGAAAGAAAGAGAGAGAAGGAGAGAGAAAGAAGGAGAAAGAGAGAGAGGGAGAGATCAGCTGACAGAGAGGAAAGAGCATCTGGAACACATCCAGGTGGGCAGAGACTGCTTTTATTCAGCCTGGTTCACTAGTGTGCTGCCCCCCTCTGGCTATAGGCTGCACTGCAGACAGACACTAGTGAACGGAGGTCAGCTGTGTGGCTACATAACACATTAAAAATAGATGGCTCATGCAGTGAGTGAGGCCTGTTTGAAAGCGTACACCTGTGAACAAGTGCTATTAGCTAGCCCATCTCACAGGCCCAGTGACATGTGGGTCAGGCTAGTGGTGCTATGCTAACCCATCTCACAGGCCCAGGGACAGCTGATGTGGGTCAGGCTAGAAGTGCTATGCTAACCCATCTCACAGGCCCAGGATCAGCTGATGTGGGTCATGCTAGAAGTGCTATGCTAACCCATCTCACAGGCCCAGGATCAGCTGATGTGGGTCAGGCTAGTGGTGATATGCTAACCCATCTCACAGACCCAGGATCAGCTGATGTGGGTCAGGCTAGAAGGTGATATGCTAACCCATCTCACAGGCCCAGGATCAGCTGATGTGGGTCAGGCTAGAAGTGCTATGCTAACCCATCTCACAGGCCCAGGGACAGCTGATGTGGGTCAGGCTAGCGGTGCTATGCTAGCCCATCTTGACTGGCCAATGTGGGTCAAGCTATTTATGACGGAACACATGTTGGCCTCTGATGACAGTCATCAATATCATTCATGTACACAGGGCTAACATGTCCATCAGCTAGTAGAACACACACACACACACACACACACACACACACACGTCATGTATACTAGGCTAACATGTCCATCAGCTAATCTTGTACACCTGTAACACTAGTATAACACACACATACACACACACACACACACACACACACACACACACACACACACACACGTCAGGAGTGATTACAGATATGAACTCAGCTGTGAAATGTGTGTGTGTCATAAAGACTAGAAGTGTGTGAGCAGAGTGGTAGATATGAATATGGTGCTCTAGTTCATGACATTAATGATGTATAGTATACAGTAGCTCTATCACACACACACACACACACACACACACACACACACACACACACACATCATGTACACTAGGCTAACATGTCCATCAGTTAATCCTGTACACCTGTAACACTAGTATAACACACATACACACACACACACGTCAGGAGTGATTACAGATATGAACTCACCTGTGAAATGTGTGTGTGTCATAAAGACTAGAAGTGTGTGAGCAGAGTGGTAGATATGAATATGGTGCTCTAGTTCATGACATTAATGATGTATAGTATACAGTAGCTCTATCACACACACACACACACACACACACACACACACACACACACACACACACACACACACAAACACACATTGATGTGTTTTCATTTCAAAAGAAAGCCTGGGGTAAATTTTCACTTTTCAGTTTTTGAGTTACACTTTAAAGCAAAACTAAAGCACTTTTCCTCTGTCGCACACACACACTATTTGTTTTTCCAGCAAATAACAGACAAGGTAGAATATGTTGCATGATTTTATGAAAGTGTGGTGTATTGTGACATCGAAGCAAGTCAAACTTGTAGTTTCTGATGTCTCAATTCATGGAACTACAGATGCACTACCCCACCTCGTAAAGTCACATAGTGTTATAGCCGATAGAGGGCCGCAAAGTGAAAGCAGAAGTGCCGTTCTCCCTATTAGGGCGCACTCATACTAGGTACGTTTCACCCTTACCGTACTGGAGCACGGTTGCCTCTGGTTCCTGGTCTGCGCTCAAACTGTACTTGGGTACGATTGAGTTGCTGTGTTCTAGAATCTTTATGCAACGTGTGATTGTTAATTGGAACGTTATTGTTTATTTCATCATTAATGACGTCGTGCTTCCATGCGTACCGTACCAGAGTCCACCTCCTCCAAGCGTACTAGCGTACCGTACCCCGGTACGGAACGAAGCGATCACACTGGTCAAACGAAACGGACTTAAGGGGCCAAGTGTACTCGGGAACGGTACGAATTGCCTAGTGTGAGTACGCCCTTAGGAGTTGATGAACCGCTGAAATGATTTTGGAAACATTATTCTAAGGTACGAAAAAACTCTTTAGTGTTGCTTTAATAATCTTTATGTCCTCCCTTTCCGTAGATCAGCTACAGTATGCCCCTAGAGAGGAAGGTGGGGGGCATATGGAGCTCTATCAGAACAGAGTGTAAGTAGGCAAAAGAACTAACCACACAAACTAGCAACTACAACTGCCCAACATGACCAGGCTTTCAAATGCAGATTCTACCCTGGGAACATTCACTGGTGATAGTATGTTGTAACAAAATGTAGCTTGTCGCTGATTCTCTTTTTGTACTCTTTATTAACTATCAAATCCGGCTCAATTCCCATCACTTGTTCCCCCAACACTACACACCCCACACAGGCTAGACACACACCACGCTTCGTAGAAGTGGACACACACACAACCACATTAACAACACACACAGGAAGTGACAACTACACACAAACACTTTAGCTCTGCATCACACCCACTGATCTATAAAGAATACCTGGATAGACTATCTCATTGTTGCTGACCCATCAACAATGAAGCCAATGGAACTGTCCTGAGTGGTCCCATAATGGCAGCGTGGTGTTCCAATTCCATTGTTGCAGAACGGCAACATTCTTTTACTGTCTTTTACTGTCTATGCATTCCTATGGCAAGTGGTCCCATAATGGCCGCCGCCGCTGAGGCTTCAGAATTTTGACGTAGATGCTCTATCCAGGTATTCTTTATAGATCAGTGATCACACCACACAGCACTCTGGTGGGACATTTCCACTACGGTCCTGGGCCAGCCCCAGGCTTTACCCCGGTCTTAAACACCGGTGCCTAGCCCCAGTGTTGTATTTCCACTACTGAGTTAAACACCGGGGTTTTACGTGAACTTGGAATGTTTACTATACAAACGTAATAGCCTACGTTAATTTCCCGGGAGAGATGCATATCGCCGCCTATCATAGCAGAAGTAACCTCCGACATTAGTGCTGAAACTAAAACTTAGCCTACGCCTACATAGGCTAATATTAACGGTAGGTTAATAGTTCTGCATGAAAGCTGACTGTAGCAGCCCCTCACTCGGACGTTGGAGAACTAGCTGGCAACTTATTACTACCTAAACAAATCAAGCACTGACTCAAAACGGGGTGACCAGGAATGCTGCAAAGTGGTATAACACGTGAAAACTAGCGTCCATTTTTATTTATATTTTACTTTCTCGAAACAAATAACTGAAATAACGGTAGCAGCTAGCTGGCTAGGCTAAAAACATTGTTACGTTTGATTCCATTCCCACTCCCGTTCGAAGTCCCCGGTCTGGCCTCGGTGCGGCCCTGCCCAACTCCGGGGCCAGACTGAGGCCGTTTGAGCCCTGGCCCAGGGCCGGCCCCGATCATGGAAAGACATCAAGCCCGAGGCTTTACCCCAAACACCGGGGTTTTACCCCGTAGTGGAAATACGCCATGGGAGACTATACCACACAGCATTCTGGGAGATTACACCACACAGCATTCTGGGAGATTACACCACACAGCATTCTGGGAGACTACACCACACAGCATTCTGGGAGATTACACCACACAGCATTCTGGGAGATTACACCACACAGCATTCTGGGAGTCCACAGTCCAGAACCAGTAGGCACGGGTCGTTACACTATGTTAGCTGGGATATTGCTACAGCTAAAGCTAGCTTCTGTAATCTTGCACCCAAGCTTAGTTAGTCAGGGTGTACAGCACACACCCAAAGCTTAGTTAGTCAGGGTGTACAGCACGCACCCAAGCTTAGTTAGTCAGGGTGTACAGCACGCACCCAAGCTTAGTTAGTCAGGACATACAGCACGACAGTAGCTTCTGTAATCTTGCACCCAAGCTTAGTTAGTCAGGGTGTACAGCACGACAGTAGCTTCTGTAATCTTGCACCCGAGCTTAGTTAGTCAGGGTGTACAGCACGACAGTAGCTTCTGTAATCTTGCACCCAAGCTTAGTTAGTCAGGGTGTACAGCACGCACCCAAGCTTAGTTACTGTAGTCAGGGTGTACAGCACGCACCCAAGCTTAGTTACTGTAGTCAGGGTGGACAGCACGGCAGTAGCTTCTGTACTCTTGCACCCAAGCCTAGTTAGTCAGGGTGTACAGCACGCACCCAAGCTTAGTTAGTCAGGGTGTACAGCATGCACCCAAGCTTAGTTAGTCAGGGTGTACAGCACGCACCCAAGCTTAGTTAGTCAGGGTGTACAGCACGCACCCAAGCTTAGTTAGTCAGGGTGGACAGCACGCACCCAAGCTTAGTTAGTCAGGGTGTACAGCACGCACCCAAGCTTAGTTAGTCAGGGTGGACAGCACGCACCCAAGCTTAGTTAGTCAGGGTGTACAGCACGCACCCAAGCTTAGTTAGTCAGGGTGTACAGCACGCACCCAAGCTTAGTTACTGTAGTCAGGGTGTACAGCACGCACCCAAGCTTAGTTAGTCAGGGTGTACAGCACGCACCCAAGCTTAGTTACTGTAGTCAGGGTGGACAGCACGGCGGTTGCCATGTCATGCATGTAATGACAGAATGCTACTTGTGACTGACTACCATGTCAGTGACTCTTAATTATCTTGTGTTGGAGTCGCCGTAAACAGTGGATCTGAGACATTAGTCCTGTTTATATTCTGTGAAACAGCGTAACCCAATCATCCCAATAATATGACCAGCTAGACGGTATAGACGCTTCAGGCTATGACATGAAATCATATTTACGCTCTGCACACCCATCACTCTCTGTGAAATAGCACATTGCACACCATACATCACCAGAAACAGCAGGCCTTACCGAATAGGAGGATATACAACATGCCTCTACAATATATAATTAGAGTAATCATCACTTGTGAATGTGTCTCTTAAATCTGCAAACTTTTACTAAAGTTGCATTGAAATCATTCAGCAAGTGTATTTTGTCAGGTAACTATGACATTAACCAATGTTTGAGATGTGTGAATTACATCAGGGCCACATCAGGGCCGTATCAGGGCCAGGACAGTGCCGTATCAGGGCCGTATCAGGGCCACATCAAGGCTGTATCAGGGCCACATCAGGGCTGTATCAGGGCCATATCAAGGCTGTATCAGGGCCACATCAAGGCTGTATCAGGGCCAGAAGGCTGCTGTTTCCTGAGACCATAAAGCAACAGGTTGCCCACACACTGTTACCTAGCAACAAAGAAAAACAAGCTTGCTTCCTGGTGTTGGTGTAGCAGAGTGTGTGCTCTCAGAGAGATCACAGCAGAGGAGAAGTTGGGCTTTACTTACCTTACACTCACACACTCACACACACACACTCACACACACACACACACACACACTAACACACACGCTACTCTGATGTATAATTCACAGGCAGCGAGATGGACTGAGTAACAGACAGATGAGACAGAGGGCCACACATTGCTGATCTCACTCTCACACACACACACACACACACACACGCACGGCTGCCGGATCTAACCTCTGATACACACACACACACTGCAAGTGGAGGAGCAGCTCCGAACAGGTAAGAACCGATTTTTATAACACACACTCTCACACACTAGTGATTTACAACACACTCTCACACAGTTGTGTGTACGGAGGCAAATGCTAAATACTCTTTTTATTTGGCTGCAGTGTGTGTGTGTGTGTGTGTGTGTGTGTGAGAGTGGTCACTCTACCTCTCTGTTCAAGAGGCTGCAAAAGACGTGAGAAATACTGCTGTAACAAAGCAGAACTCTTAACCTCTTACTGTAACAGAGCTCTTAACTCTCTCTCTCGCACACACACACACACACACACACACACACACACACACACACACTCATACACTACTCTTAACCATAACCCAGATTACTTTCTCTCTCACACACACAAGTGTCCTGGATGTGGTGTGAGTTCTTCATGACTGCAGGTTTGTTACTGAATGGAATCTGATTTGAGTTGAGATATGATGAATGCAGCTCCCAAACACACACACACACACACACACACACACACACACACACACACACACAGCATCTTCCATCCTAGTGATTTGTGTGCTGTGACCTGTAAGACTACCCCTGTTCTGATGATGTCATTACTCTACTTGACCGTCAGGCCCAGGGGGTCAAGCCCGTGTTGATTAGCTTCGGCAAGTTAGCAAGCGCCATTTTCAAGTATGGCGCTTCATGGAGCATTTTAGAACCAGCTCCGTGCACGAAAATCCGTGTTGGGCACGAGCTGTCATGCGCGTACATGTTGGTGGACGGGTACCTACAGCCAATCACTACTCTGTGCGACAATCCACTGGACTCAGGTGTGCGTTCCCGAGCAACTTCTTCTGCTTGTTGTTACGCGGCAAGCAAGGTATGTGCATTATCGCCACCCTCTGAACTGGAGTATGACTCCCTTTTTCCAGAATGTCCAATAGAAATCAATGTAGGTCCATGCGTAATTTCCAGCTTGGGAACTTTGCGCATGGTCAGAGCCGACTGGCGCTGGATCGGAGCTCCTGTGTTCAATATGGCGTTGACGAAAATTGGCCGGATTTACTAGCCTAGCATCAGCCATTCATTTGTATGGAGGGCGGGACTTAGTCACGCTCTCCAGTTATATATAATACCTCCATGGTCAGGCCCCAGCGCTTTGGTTCACTCTACTGCATTCTGGGAAATGTAGTACATGACATAATACTACAGCTAAATAGTCTTTAGGCCACTTCCATAGTCATTAGTCAGTAGTAGTATAGTGTGTATGTATATGTTACAAGTCCCGGTCAGGACCGTGGCAACAAATAATAAATATTCCTGTAAGACAGGAGAAAAGAAATGAGGAGCAGACAGACACCGATGTTAAGTGTTTGGTCACGAAGTTGCTTCTGATTTTATTAAATAACAATCAATCAATAAGATATACTTTGAATCCTCAATGGCTGTTTTAAAGCCCCAATACAAGCGTATTATGGAGTGACATGTCAATACAAATACAATTCCATTCATACATTACATAACATTCACCCATAACTAACATCCATATCAATACTGATAAAATACCACAAGTTAAATTACTGTTACAATACTAATCATGTTTACATCAATGAATGAAAGGCTACTTTGCTTGAATAAATGGCTATACCATTACTTTAAATGAAAACTGTCTGGCAGACCACTATGACACTATCCATACTGAACATAGGCTACACACAGACAAAACAGTTTCTCATTAAGGCACTCAGTGCTAAATACTAGGCTACATGTAACCCACTCACATTCAAATCAACTATCATTCACTCCAGTATTCATCATGACTATATTAAACATTCATGTAATTCGAATAAATCATTAAATCAAGTTATCAATATCTATAATCATTAAACTGTAGCTTATATGTTCAAATCAGTGCATCGTTAACATTAACAAAATTGCTGTTTCTTTAAAACCGTGTATTCACTCATATAACCGTATCTTTAAACCTTTGTCAAAATGTTATACTCTCGTTTATTATCCCGTGTCTCATAACACAAATACTCAATGAACTACTAGATTATCGTAGTAGGCTATATAAAAAACAGTGTGTGTCAGCTTTAAATGTGCTCGTTAAACATCGCAAGATAGCAATCTTGAAAACCAGTGTGTGTCAACTTTAAATGTGCTCGTTAAACATCGTAAGATAGCAATCTTGAAAACCAGTGTGTGTCAACTTTAAACGTGCTCGTTAAACATCGTAAGATAGCAATCTCTTGAAAACCGAGTGTGTTAACTTACTATGCTAGGCTAACTGTCAAATACATGACTCAATACTATGCCTATGAGCCAGTTAGCTAAAGACGGCGGCTAACGTCTACTGTAGGCTACTTCTCTTTGCCGCCAGAGCTAGCTCGCGAGACGGCAACTGAAAGTTTACCTCAGCTAGCGATCTCATACATTTAAATGTAAAACTAATGTTATGAAGTTTCAATTTACATAAAAATAGGTTGTCAGACAAACATCAATACAGAGCTGACAATCAACAACAAAGAAGGACAGTTTACCCGGCACTAACCTGTAAGACAGGAGAAAAGAAATGAGGAGCAGACAGACACCGATGTAAGTGTTTGGTCACGAAGTTGCTTCTGAAGTGACCGCGGGGGTCCACCACTCAAAACAACCCCAGGTGGAACGTCAGTCTGCATCACTCATTGAAAGTTCGATAGTATAAAAATAAAAGTCCTACTAGGCATAGTGCCGTTCTAAGTGAATAAGGTAAATATAAATACAGTAAATAAACAAATATAAAACAAACTGTGGTCACCTACTTAGGGGCGCCACATAAATATCTGTGTATATCTCTGTGTGTGTGTGTGTGTGTGTGTGTATATATCTGTGTGTGTGTGTATAAATCTGTGTATATCTGTGTGTGTGTGTGTGTGTGTGTGTGTGTGTAGGCCTACTCTGCAGCAGCATGGCTAAGGGGAAGAAGGCGTCGGAGCCTAAAGGTCGTAAGGTCACGCTGAAGATGGCGAAGGCGGCGCTGCGCCTGACGGTGGACGGTAAGCGGCGGCTGGACCTCAGCAACATGGCCATCGCGTCCTTCCCCAAGTGCGTCCTGCAGCTGTGTGTGTGTGTGTGTGTGTATCTGTGTGTGTGTGTGTGTGTGTGTGTGTGTGTGTGTGTGTGTGTGTGTGTGTGTGTGTGTGTAAAAATCTGTGTATATCTGTGTGTGTGTGTGTGTGTGTGTGTGTGTGTGTGTTTGTGTATATCTGTGTGTGAGTGTGTGTGTGTGTATAAATCTGTGTATATCTGTGTGTGTGTGTGTGTGTGTGTGTGTGTGTGCTGTGCCTTTCCCCAGGTGCATCCTGCAGCTGGGCGACCTGGAGGAGCTGGACCTCAGCCGCAACCTGCTGCGCTCGCTCCCCGACTCCATCGGCCGCCTCACCAGCCTGCGCGCGCTGGATCTCCATAGCAACCGGCTGGAGAGCGTTCCCCGCGCCGTGGGCCGCCTGCGGGCGCTGGTCACCCTGGACCTGAGCAACAACCGGCTGACCTCCGACCCCGCGGCGTTGCCCCCGGAGACGGGCCTGCTGAGCGCGCTGCGCTGCCTCAACCTCGGCCTCAACCGTCTGGACGCCGCGCCGGACTTCCTGCCCGCCCTGCGCGAGCTGCGCGAGCTCGGTCTCTACGGCAACCGGCTGACCTCCGACCCCGCCGCCCAGCTGCTGCGCCGCCTGCCCAAGCTGCAGCGCGTCAACATGGCCGACAACCCCCTGCCCCCCCCCTCGCCCTCGCCGCCCCCCTCCCCCGACCCCGTCTCCGAGCTCTACCTGG
>NC_084996.1:719135-721986 GCF_963854185.1 Sardina pilchardus | reverse complement strand
ACTGCAAGTAGTGTGGCAAGCACCCACGCACGACTATAGTTATGGTGTTCCATAGCATCACACTGTCCTACGACACATCGGCAACTTTACTGTACGCTTAATCAGTGGTGGTGTGTTGTCATGGTGTTGATGTAATCAGTGGTGGTGTGTTGTCATGGTGTTGATGTAATCTGTGTGGTGTGTTGTCATGGTGTTGATGTAATCTGTGGTGGTGTGTTGTCATGGTGATGATGTAATCTGTGGTGGTGTGTTGTCATGGTGATGCTGTAATCAGTGGTGGTGTGTTGTCATGGTGATGCTTTAATCTCTGGTGGTGTGTTGTCATGGTGATGATGTAATCAGTGGTGGTGTGTTGTCATGGTGATGCTGTAATCAGTGGTGTGTGTTGTCATGGTGATGCTGTAATCTCTGGTGGTGTGTTGTCATGGTGATGATGTAATCAGTGGTGGTGTGTAGTCATGGCGATGCTGTAATCAGTGGTGGTGTGTAGTCATGGTGATGCTGTAATCAGTGGTGGTGTGTTGTCGTGGTGATGCAGTAATCGGTGGAGGTGTGTTGTCATGGTGATGCTGTAATCAGTGGTGGTGTGTTGTCGTGGTGATGCAGTAATCGGTGGTGGTGTGTTGTCATGGTGATGCTGTAATCTCTGGTGGGTGTGTTGTCATGGTGATGATGTAATCAGTGGTGGTGTGTAGTCATGGCGATGCTGTAATCAGTGGTGGTGTGTAGTCATGGTGATGCTGTAATCAGTGGTGGTGTGTTGTCATGGTGATGCAGTAATCGGTGGTGGTGTGTTGTCATGGTGATGCAGTAATCGGTGGTGGTGGTGTGTTGTCATGGTGATGCAGTAATCGGTGGTGGTGTGTTGTCATGGTGATGCAGTAATCGGTGGTGGTGTGTGTGTGCTGCTTTGTGCTGAACCCTCACCATCAGACACGAAGCTGTAGTCTTTGGGATGGCTGGAGAAAGGCGTTGTCATGGTGATGGCAGGGCAGCTGTTGTTACGTAGGGAGGCGTTGCTAGGAGCCATCAGGGTGCTTCTCCTGTCTGGACCGACATATCGCCGTGGTACCAAGACCGGCTCTCGCTCCAGAACCAGCGTCACAATCTAGAACCGAGAACAGAGAACAGAGGGAGTGCTTGTGTGTGTGTGTGTGTGTGTGTGTGTGTGTGTGTGTGTGTGTGTGTGTGTGTGTGCATGTAACCATGGAAACACACCTCCCCTGCCTTGGAGAGGCGCTCTGCAGCCTGTTGATTGGTCAAAGTATCCAGCCGAACACCGTCCACCTCCAGCAACCGGTCACCTGCACACACGCACACACACACACACACACACACACACACACACATGCACGCACACACAGATCATGTGCAGGTCATTAAGGTGTAACTGCTTAGAAGTCTGACTCTTTCTTGATTGGATGTTGTTAACGAGCCTGACTCTTACCTGATTGGATGCTGCTAACGAGCCTCACTCTTATCTGATTGGGTGCTGCTAACGAGCCTCACTCTTACCTGATTGAATGCTGCTAACGAGCCTCACTCTTATCTGATTGAATGCTGCTAACGAGCCTCACTCTTACCTGATTGAATGCTGCTAACGAGCCTCACTCTTATCTGATTGGATGCTGCTAACGAGCCTCACTCTTACCTGATTGGATGCTGCTAACGAGCCTCACTCTTACCTGATTGGATGCTGCTAACGAGCCTGACTCTTACCTGATTGAATGATGCTAACGAGCCTCACTCTTATCTGATTGGATGCTGCTAACGAGCCTCACTCTTACCTGATTGGATGCTGCTAACGAGCCTCACTCTTATCTGATTGGATGCTGCTAACGAGCCTCACTCTTACCTGATTGGATACGACCACTCAGCTCGGCCACACCCCCCGGCATCAGGTTCTTGATGTAAATTCCTTTCTGCTGGTTGTTTGAGTTCACTGCAGCCTACACACACACACACACACACACACACACACACACACACACACACACACACACACACACCACATATATGATTAAATCATCAAGCATTATTATGCTCACTCATACTCAAGAAAAGCTTTAGACATCGTTAGGGGGAGAGGAGGCGGAGGAAGAGAATGAAAATGAGGAAGAGGAGGAGGATGAAGATACTAATAATCCCAAATCATTTCCAGCTGCTCAGGACCACTATAGAGCACCAGAGGGTACACAATACATAGAGATCTATAGACACCAGAGGATACACAATAAATAGAGATCTATCACAAACATAGACACCAGATGATACACAATAAATAGAGATCTATCACAAACATAGACACCAGATGATACACAATAAATAGAAATAGAGATCTATCACAAACATAGACACCAGAGAGTACATAATGAATAGAAATAGAGATCTATCACAAACATAGAAGATGGAGGAAGAGGAGGAGGAAGGGGAAGTGAGGGTGGAGGAGGAAATGGATTTGAATTGAATATAGTTACAAACTGAAATAACATACTTTCAGCAGTAGAGGAAGAGGACATGGAAGAGGAGAGGAAGAGGTGGAGGAGGAGGAGAGGAAGTGGTGGAGGAGGAGGAGGAGAGGAAGTGGAGGAGGAGGAGAGGAAGTGGTAGAGGAGGAGGAGAGGAAGTGGAGGAGGAGGAGGAGAGGAAGTGGTGGAGGAGAGGAAGTGGTGGAGGAGGAGAGGAGGAGAGGAAGAGGAGGAGGAGGAGGAGGAGAGGAAGTGGTGGAGGAAGAGGAGAGGAAGTGGTGGAGGAGGAGGAGAGGAAGTGGTGGAGGAGGAGGAGAGGAAGTGGTGGAGGAGGAGGAGAGGAAGTGGTGGAGGAGGAGGAGAGGAAGTAGTGGAGGAGGAGG
>NC_084996.1:679135-691635 GCF_963854185.1 Sardina pilchardus | reverse complement strand
CACACACACAAACATCATAGACAGGGAAAAATCCAGAACGATCTAATAAAGGTCACTACCAAACTTTTCTCAATTGATTCTATAGTACTTTTCCGCGTAGAATCCATTTCTGCTTGGGACATTTTTATATCGCGCATAGTTAATGAGATAATTTGCATATTTGAATACATTAGGGCAATTCCATATCAGTTGGAACAGGTCCGACACCATGGTCCTCAGTTTTTCCTGATTTTTGGTCCAAATGTTCCTCCATGTCTCATTAGAAGAAAACCAAAATGTTAGCTGCGTATCTTGTTTAGTTTCTGAGATATGGCTCTTCAAATGTGGTTAGACGTGTCCTAAAAAAAAGGCTGAAAATTCCTGTATTTAATGAGCACCACTTTTTTTTAAACCCCTCTCCTCTCTTAAGGCTACCATATTATTTTCTAAAAATTTGAACACTGGGGCAGTACCCTGTGTTGTTGTCCAAAATCACAAAGGAATTACAGTCCTTCCCACCATTGGAGACTTAGGGCCCGTCCCATTTCAGCCCCTAGCCCTAGATTTGAACCCTTTCCCTAGATTTTGCGCGTTCCCGCGGGGGGGTAGGGTGTCCCAATACCTTAGGGAGAATGGAGAAGTGTCTATCCACCCCTAAAAATGCCCCTTGGCCGCAAGTCAGCTTTGGACCAGACTTGCGGCCAAGGGGGTATCCCATGATGCTTTTCGAACTCAGCCAGCGGCAGTTTTTTCGGAACAAGATGGCGGACGCCGGTGGAAACGAAGTTTACAAATGTAAGTATATATTCGCAAATAAGTATGTAAAAATTCTGAAATGTGTCGGAATGTGTTAGTTAAATGTATATGAAATGGACTTTTAAGTTCATTGTTTAGAAATCACTGTTTGACGACGATCGTAAATATGTCGAGAGCTTCGCAAGAGTCTACCCATTAGCTAGCTGCTACCTGCTACACTGACAGGCAGGGGGGTGTGTCCCGTTGACAGATGTTTCGTGCTTATCCATGCTTCAAATATTCGTGATAACAATGTTTAATGAGCACATAAACCTTAGGTGCATTCACAATAGCAAACATAGGTGGATGTTTACAAACATTTTCCCGTTAGCACTGAGTTTTGGGCGACCGTCTTCAAACAATCGCAAACAGTCTGAGGGTAGGTCTCCGCGAAGTTATAACGTTACAGAAAAGTAGCCAGGCTGTTTGATTTGTGGCCATGGTCATTGACAGATTATTTTGACTGTTCATTTGTTATTTATATTCATATATTGTTATTGTTTAGTGAAACTGGACGTGAGTTTGACGAACGCAACGATGCAATTTAGGTTACCGTTATGAATGGAATGTTAACAACACCGACCAAATCATTCAAATTGAACTGCTCAAAGATAACATGTTCATCACGAGCGTTCGTCACTGTTTGCCACATTTTAATGCACCACTGAGTTACACGTTCAGATTCAGAAGCGAAAACTCGCGAAAGTTACAAAGTTGTAAAGAACGTGGAGTGCACTAGCTACATGTTTGCGACGCATGACACATAAGTAGCCTATCAGATAGACAGATAGATAGATCATATTCAGCATTAAAGAAAAGTCAGTTGTAATGCAATTGTCACCGGGTTTCTTTTCAGGGACTCCAGAGAAGACCTTTGGCCTCATCCGCTTTAGGGCAGCAAATGATGCCAAATTTCTTAAAACAAAATTTGCCACCAAAAGCCTGTGGGAGTGAGTGACCAGACTGTACAAGTCATATCTGATAATGCTATTGACCCCAGCTACATGTCCATAGTAATTTCACTGTATTTTCACAGGCAAGCAGTGAAAGAGCTGGGCCTGGAGGGTCAAATTACCCACAAGCAGATCAGCAAGAAGTGGGAGAATTTAAAGAAGCGTTATAAGGTAATTATTTGCATATCTGTTTCATGTCTTTATCCCGTAACCTACAACTCCTTTTACATTAATACATTTCACTCTCTGTCTTACACACATCCTCCTCTCTCTCTGTGTGTGTGTGTGTGTGTGTGTGTGTGTGTGTGTGTGTTTGGTTGTTATTGTAGGACCTGAGGGATCCCAGGACGGGCTCTGGCACAGACCATGGGGAAAAGACGCTGTCAAATTGGCCATATTATGCAGAGATGCATGCTGTTTTGGGGGGAAGGCCTGCAGTTGACCCCCCAGTCATTGTGGCTTCCTTCAGGCCGGCTGAGGAGGACCCCACAGCCTTATTAATGGTACGGTAGATCAAGTAGGAATTATTTTCCAAACTAGCCAATAACTTTGCAATATGACCTCAGAATTGTTATTGTCTCCAACAGGCCATTGTCACACCAACTTATGAACCCCTCAGGGAGGACTTACCTGAGTCAGCCTCGGCCTCAGTCTCTTCCACCAGTCCTCCCACTACACCTTCCACTACCCTACCCGCAACTCCAGTCTCAGCCTCTTCCACCAATCCTCCCACTACACCATCCACTACCTCTTCCACCAATTCAGATACGCCATCTAACACCCTCCCCGCTACTCCAACACCATCACCAAGGAAGAGGAAGGGGAGTGCCGTCCAGCAAATGCTGGACTTTTTGCAATCTGAATCAGCTAAGGAGCAGAGAAGGCACACTGAATCAGAGGAGAAAACCGAAAGGTTTTTGAAACTATTTGAAAAACTTGTGGACAAAATCTGAGACTGGTTACCAGGCATTGCCATGTTGTTTTGACTGTTCATTTGTTATTTAAATTGTTTGTTTGTTAATTATATTGATATATTTTTATGGTTCTGTTATTTATGTTCTGTGTTTTGTTATTTTTTAAATAAACCTTTTCTAGCAAGTATGTGGCTATGGTTTTCACCAATCATACAATTACAGTAATGTGTAGATCATAAAAGAAACTAACATGTTCTAGAAATAATATGAAAGAGTTTTGGAGAATTATTTCCAACTGGCCAAGAAGTAATGGATCCAGGGAAGTGGTATAAACAAACAAGGATATACTACACTGAGCTTAACATTAGATTTACAAGGAAAAGTTAAGTCATGTAGTAGAAAAGTAGAGACTGCACTCAGGGGCTGAAATGTTTTCAAAACTGTATTCAAAGTGCAGAGAGAGCACTAGGCCTACAGGCCATAACAAACAACACAAAATGAAATATCAAATGTACCATATGTACAAAAAATAGCAAATAACAAATAGCACAAAAATAGCATAGATCTTTTATAATATATTCAATTTTCAATGGCTTGCACGTTGATCAATGCTGCAAGCCTGTCCCTTGTTGCATTCCCTGGTCTCTCGTGCACCTGAGGAGCTTCTTGGAGGGGAGGTTCCGGGTCCAGGATGTCCAGTGCCGCATCATTATCAGGTTCCAGGACATCTCCGTTGTCCAGGCAGACATTGTGCAGGAAGGCACATGATGCAACCACCTGGGGCGCAAATGAAGGTCTGACCTCCAAAGCTCTGAACAGGGTTGACCTCCAGCGAGTCTTCATCACCCCAAATGCTCTCTCCACAACAGAACGGGCCCTTGACTGATGGTAGTTAAACTTCCTTTGCATCTGGCAATTTACAGGTTCTCTGTAAGGAGTGATTAGAGAGATCGGTGTCTCCAAACAAGGATATCCGCCATCTCCCAGGATGAAGTATCCATTAGGCGGGTACCTTCTAGCAAGGTAAAATGAACTGTTTTTTAAAATCCGGGTGTCATGGACCGAACCTGGATAGCCCACAAAAACGTCCAGGAATTTTCCAGTATAGTCACAAATGGCTTGCATGTTGACAGAATAAAAGCCCTTGTAATTTAAATAGTCCAGCCGATGGAGTGCTGGAGGCTTGATCCGTACATGACACCCGTCAATGGCCCCTACCGCTTTGTTCAGGGCTGGTGTCCCAGCAAGCTGGGCAAATCCATTGCCCACAGCGTCCATGTCTGTAGGCTTTGGGAAACTGATGGCTCTATGAAGGTTGTCCCAAATGAACTGTGCCACCCTATGCACAATTCTGTGGATGGTGGATTTGGGCACGCTAAAGACACGAGACACCACACGGTAGGAAAGACCATGGGCAAGCCAGTATACGTAGATTAAAACTTCATATTCGTGGCCCCAACCATGGTCCTGCTCCCTCCTCATCAGACGCTGAAGGGAATGCATGGCTTGCCTCGAAAGTCTGAAGTCCTGTCTGGTGTCCAAATCCACATTACACCACAGGCGCAGGATCGGCACATCAAAGTTGATACTACAGTATGTCACTGGGCGGTCACTCTGGAAAACAATGAACAAAAACCAACATTGTTGCATGAGTCATGATCCAACAACACCAGTGTGATCATCATTAGCAGTGCATTGTAGATTCAGAGTGGGTTATAGTTCTACAACGACTGGTCAGACATTCATGACACCTAATTGTTTTGAGTTGCAGTTACAAAACCCAACTACTTAAATATATTAGATAGGCCTACATCAGTTAGCAAATTAGGCAAGTTCTAGACTAGACAGAACACAAAAAACTAGATTTGTTTACCCATAGCAACAACGGTTGCTATGCTTTGCTGATTTAACGTGTTGTGAACGGTGCAGACAACTGATGGGATATAGTTCTACAACGAGTGGACACCTAAATGTTCTGAGTTGCAGTTACAAAACCCAACTACTTAAAAATATCAGATACATCAGTTAGCAAATTAGGCAAGTTCTAGATCTAGTTGTAGACAGAGCCCAGAAAACTAGTTTTGTTTACCCATAGCAACAACGGTTGCTATGCGTTGCTGATTTGACGTCTTTTAGGTCTATGCAGACAGCTGATGAGACAGCTGATTAACAAAATATTACACTTACATTGCTGGCTGTGACGTGACTTAAGCATACAGCAAACTCATGTCAAATGTGTCATTTTAATGTATGTTTCTGTCCCACCAAAACATTGGTTTTAGTAGTTAGGCTACTAGTTTAAGCTAGTTGGTGGCTGAATTGAGCAAAGCGCCACATAAACAAAACGACATACCTGAAACATCCCGACAACTGCAAGCATACGGCGAAGGCGTCTTCTGTTGCGTATGTTTCTTCTCCGTTGATTTGTCAAACGAAGACAAATCAACATAGCCCACACAACAGACAGGAGCTCCGCTGGACCCGGCATTTTCAGTATGAATGAAAATAGTAATTCTTCTGTATGGTGTTATTGCCGTTTACAGGCAATGTGTAATAGCGCCATCTACTGGACTGGGATGAAATCAGACACGTTGATGTTGCGTGTGACGTAAAGAACACGTTCGCTGCGTCAATTTGCACACTAGTGGTGTCCCATTTCTTAGTGGAAAATCTTCACTTGCACTTCCCTCATTGAGGGGACTTTACTGTGGAGGGAACTCAAGCAAGGGTTCTCAGAGCAAGTGTGAGAAATGGGACGGGACCTTATTCATCGAAACAAACCCATATTTTTTTTTGAAAGCAATGAAAAAAAAGCCTGTTTTTGTTCTCTTATGGTCATGAATGCCTAGCACTCACATTTTTAAAACTCTGCATATATATAGTCCATGAGTAAGAAACATGTTGACAAAAAAAAAGAGATGTTTTTTTTTCTTATTTCGAGGCTATGAGCCTTCAAAGTTGGCCAAAATGGCGTTTTTCCTAAAAATGCCACTTTTATTGCCTTTTTCCAAGGACAAGATGAAATGCAAATCCAACATTTCTTTTTTTCTGCAATAGTGTGGCACTTTGTAGATCATGTGAATGTGGTAGATCTGACCTGTCCATTTTAATATCCCCACAGCACATGTCTGAAGCTAGAAAAAATGAAAAAATGTCTTGGCTGAAGGAGGTGTTGGTTTGATTTGTATGAACCTCTTAGAAGGACAATATGGGATGTAAACCCATTTTATCTTTTTGAGGGATCAGAATGCCATCCTGTAAACAGGATAAAAATGTTATATCCCATTTTTACTCTTTAGTGATCCCTTAAAATATGTCCAAAAGTTGACATAAATGGGGAAAAAAAGGCGACTAAATTGAGGGGCTTAAATGGCCAAGTGGATCAAGTCACAGGGCTAAAAATGAAATATAAGACAGAAGAGATACTGAGGGAGAACACTGTTAAATGTATAATCCCTGCTATGATGGCCTTTGAACCCACTGTGTCCCTAACTGAGGTTCATTCTCATTAAACAAATTTCTTCTGCATGAAGCATATTGTCTCCTGGTTGCTGTTGGAGTTACCGTTGGATGCAGCATGCATTGTGATTTGTTCTAATGGTATCCCTGGACAGTTAACCTGAGATCCACTTAGATAAACATAAGCCTAGGACCAGTGAAAATCCTACACTTTTTGGTCATCCATATCCATCCATAAGTTAAATTAATAATATTTTTTTATGTCACACAAAGTGGGTACCGATCAACTCCAAATGGTCTGAAACATACTCCTACACAATATCTCAAACCATGATTTTGGCCTCAACACTTAAAGTTTTTTGTTTTTTTTCCCATTCATTTCAATGGGAAATAGTTTTTTGCGAACAACTATTGAACGGAAGGTCGTAGACTCAATCTGATTTGCTCCATCAGACATAATTCGCCCATGAGGATCAAGCAAGAAGTGAATGTTTATTTCTATGACCTTCCGTTCTCTAGATATAGCCTTTTTAAAGTTTATTTCCTGTTTTAAACCAACTTCCGGTTATCACAGGATATTAGGGACACAGTGGGTTCAAAGGCCATCGTAACAGGGTTAAACATTTCACAGTATTCTCCCTCAGTTTCTCATCTGTCTTATATTACATTTTTAACCTTGTGTGACTTGATCCACTTGGCCATTTAAGCCCCTCAATTTAGTTGCCTTTTTCATTTTTGACAACTTTTGGACATATTTTAAGGGATCACTAAAGAGTAGAAATGGGATACAACATTTTTATCCTATTTACAAGATGCCATTCTGATCCCTCAAACAGAAAAAATGGGTTTACACCCCATATTGTCCTTCTAAGAGGTTCATACAAATCAAACCAACACCTCCTTCAGCCAAGACTATTTTTCATTTTTTCTAACTTCAGACATGTGCTGTGGGGATATTAGAATGGACAGGTCGGATCTACCACATTCACATGGTCTACGAAGTGCCACACTATTGCAGAAAAAAAGAAATGTTGGATTTGCATTTCATCTTGTCCTTGGAAAAAGGCAATAAAGTGGCATTTTTAGGAAAAAACGCCATTTTGGCCAACTTTGAAGGCTCATAGCCTCGAAATAAGAAAAAAAAACAGCTCAATTTTTTGTTCTCTTGTTCTCTTACTCATGGACTATAAATATGTAGAGTTTTAAAAATGTGAGTGCTAGGCATTCATGACCATAAGAGAACAAAAACAGGTTTTTTTTTCATTGCTTTCAAAAAAAATATGGATAAGTCTCCAATGGTGGGAAGGACTGTAATTCCTTTGTGATTTTGGACAACAACACAGGGTACTGCCCCAGTGTTCAAATTTTTAGAAAATAATATGGTAGCCTTAAGAGAGGAGAGGGGTTTAAAAAAAAGTGGTGCTCATTAAATACATGAATTTTCAGCCTTTTTTTAGGACACGTCTAACCATATTTGAAGAGCCATATCTCAGAAACTAAACAAGATACCCAGCTAAAATTTTGTTTTTCTTCCAATGAGACATGGAGGAACATTTGGACCAAAAATCAGGAAAAACTGAGGACCATGGTGTCGGACCTGTTCCAACTGATATGGAATTTCCCTAATGTATTCAAATATGCAAATTATCTCATTAACTATGCGTGATATAAAAATGTCCCAAGCAGAAATGGATTCTACGCGGAAAAGTACTATAGAATCAATTGAGAAAAGTTTGGTAGTGACCTTTATTAGATCGTTCTGGATTTTTCCCTGTCTATCAACACACACACACAAATATCAACATCAACACACACACACAAATATAAACATCAACACACACACACACACACACACACACATTAATACAAACACCAACACAAACATAAACACACACAATAATACAAACACTAACACCAACACAAATACAAACACACACACACACACACACATAGGGTCCACAGCATGACAGTATTCATTAGGGATGTATAGGGTCCATAGCATGACAGTATTCATTAGGCATGTATAGGGTCCATAGCATGACAGTATTCATTAGGCATGTATAGGGTCCATAGCATGACAGTATTCATTAGGCATGTATAGGGTCCATAACATGACAGTATTCATTAGGCATGTATAGGGTCCATAGCATGACAGTATTCATTAGGGATGTATAGGTTACTAAGTTCCTAGTTACCGTGGCAGTATGCAAGGCCAAAGTAGAAATGTATAGGTTACTAAGTTCCTAGTTATTCATTAGGCATGTATAAGTTACTAAGTTCCTAGTTACCGTGGCAGTATGCAAGGCCAAAGTAGAAGTGTTCCACGAGGTTTGTGTATAGGGTCCATAGGATGACAGTATTCATTAGGGATGTATAGGGTCCATAGCATGACAGTATTCATTAGGCATGTATAGGGTCCATAGCATGACAGTATTCATTAGGCATGTATAGGTTACTAAGGTTACCGTGGCAGTATGCAAGGCCAAAGTAGAAATGTATAGGTTACTAAGTTCCTAGTTATTCATTAGGCATGTATAGGTTACTAAGGTTACCGTTACCGTGGCAGTATGCAAGGCCAAAGTAGAAATGTTCCACGAGGTTTGTGTATAGGGTCCATAGGATGACAGTATTCATTAGGCATGTATAGGTTACTAAGGTTACCGTTACCGTGGCAGTATGCAAGGCCAAAGTAGAAATGTTCCACGAGGTTTGTGTATAGGGTCCATAGCATGACAGTATTCATTAGGCATGTATAGGTTACTAAGGTTACCGTTACCGTGGCAGTATGCGAGGCCAAAGTAGAAGTGTTCCACGAGGTTACTAAGTTCCTAGTTATTCACAAGGTTTGTGTATAGGGTCCATAGCATGACAGTATTCATTAGGCATGTATAGGGTCCATAGCATGACAGTATTCATTAGGCATGTACAGGGTCCATAGCATGACAGTATTCATTAGGCATGTACAGGGTCCATAGCATGACAGTATTCATTAGGGATGTATAGGGTCCATAGCATGACAGTATTCATTAGGGATGTATAGGGTCCATAGCATGACAGTATTCATTAGGGATGTATACTGTAGGGTCCATAACATGACAGTATTCATTAGGCATGTATAGGTTACTAAGGTTACTGTTACCGTGGCAGTATGCAAGGCCAAAGTAGAAATGTGTAGGTTACTAAGTTCCTAGTTATTCATTAGGCATGTATAGGTTACTAAGGTTACCGTTACCGTGGCAGTATGCGAGGCCAAAGTAGAAGTGTATAGGTTACTAAGGTTACCGTTACCGTGGCAGTATGCGAGGCCAAAGTAGAAGTGCTCCACGAGGTTGGTGTATAGGGTCCATAGCATGACAGTATTCATTAGGCATGTATAGGTTACTAAGGTTACCGTTACCGTGGCAGTATGCGAGGCCAAAGTAGAAATGTATAGGTTACTAAGGTTACCGTTACCGTGGCAGTATGCGAGGCCAAAGTAGAAATGTATAGGTTACTAAGGTTACCGTTACCGTGGCAGTATGCGAGGCCAAAGTAGAAATGTATAGGTTACTAAGGTTACCGTTACCGTGGCAGTATGCGAGGCCAAAGTAGAAATGTATAGGTTACTAAGGTTACGGTTACCGTGGCAGTATGCGAGGCCAAAGTAGAAATGTATAGGTTACTAAGGTTACCGTTACCGTGGCAGTATGCGAGGCCAAAGTAGAAATGTATAGGTTACTAAGGTTACCGTTACCGTGGCAGTATGCGAGGCCAAAGTAGAAGTGCTCCACGAGGTTGGTGTATAGGGTCCATAGCATGACAGTATTCATTAGGCATGTACAGTATAGGTTACTAAGGTTACCGTTACCGTGGCAGTATGCGAGGCCAAAGTAGAAGTGTTCCACGAGGTTGGTGTATAGGGTCCATAGCATGACAGTATTCATTAGGGCTGTATAGGTTACTAAGTTCCTAGTTATGCATTAGGCATGTACAGTATAGGTTACTAAGGTTACCGTTACCGTGGCAGTATGCGAGGCCAAAGTAGAAGTGCTCCACGAGGTTGGTGTGGGCGATGATCATGTCGAAGACGTCGCCAGCTTTGGACTTGACGTCGCACTTGACCATGATGCACTGCCCGCTGGGCATGAACACCCGCAGGTCCCGCTGGGTCGCCCCCGACTTGCCCTTCTTCGACTGCTGGGGGGGGTATTAATAATAATAATCATAATCATAATAATAACAATAATAATAACAATAATACATTTTATTTAAAGGTGCCTTTCTTTTTTTTTCCAAGTATATTTTTTTGGCTTTTTTGCCTTTATTTGTACAGGACAGTGAAGGGTGAGACAGGAAGTAAGTGGGAGAGAGAGATGGGGTGGGATCGGGAAATGACCGCAGGCCGGACTTGAACCTGGGTCCCCGTGTGGGCACTTGGACCCGTGTGGTATGAGCGCTGTAGCCTACTGTGCCACAGCGCTCCCCCTAAAGGTGCCTTTCTTGGCACTCAAGGTCACCATACATACATACTGTACATACTGTACATACTGTACATAAAACATGCAATCAAATATGTATATATAATACATACTGTACATAAAACATGTGAAACACAACAATCAAATATGTATGTATAAAAAGCAGCAGAAAGGGGTAGAGGAATAGCATCAAATGGAATCAGCAGTTTTAAACAGATGTGTTTTGAGTTGTGATTTGAAATGGGGGAATGAATCAATGTTTCTGAGTTGGGGTGGTAGTGGATTCCAGAGACGGGGAGCAGAGCGGCTGAATGCTCTGCTCCACATGGTGGTGAGACGGGTGGTGGGGACAGGCAGGTGTATGGAGGAAGAGGATCTTAGAGAGCAGGAGGGAGTGGGAACATGGAGATCAGACAGACAGGTTGTGAATGGCCTTGAAAGTAAACAGGAGGACTTTAAATTGGATACGGAACTGAAGCGGGAGCCAGTGGAGCTGATGGAGGACAGGAGTGATGTGGTGAATGGAGGGGGTTTGGGTTATGATGCGGGCAGCTGAATTCTGGGTTATGATGCGGGCAGCTGAATTCTGGGTTATGATGCTGGCAGCTGAATTCTGGGTTATGATGCGGGCAGCTGAATTCTGGGTTATGATGCTGGCAGCTGAATTCTGGGTTATGATGTGGGCAGCTGAATTCTGGAGGAGTGATGTGGTGAATGGAGGGGATTCGGGTTATGATGCGGGCAGCTGAATTCTGGACTAGTTGAAGTTCATGGAGGGATTTGTGAGGGAGGCCGAAAAGGAGAGAGTTGCAGTAATCCAGACAGGAAGTGACGAGACTGTGGACAAGGATGGAGGCAGTGTGGGGGTTAGGGAGGGACGGAGGCGATTGATGTTACGTAGGTGGAAATAAGCAGACCGAGTGATGTTATTGATGTGGGATTGAAAGGATAGTGTGCTGTCAAGGATGATAAAGATCTCCCTTAAATCTCCACACATCAGGACTCACCGAAACACAATCACCAATGAATCACAACTGCTCATTTCCTTTAAGAAACGACCAAGCAGCGATGACTAAACAGTTATTTAACAATATCACATTTGATTCAAAAGCATCATCCCCAAAGACTGCATCTGATCCAAAAGCATCATCCCCAAAGACTGCATCTGATCCCCAAAGACTGCATCTGATCCAAAAGCATTGAGTTTAAACCAGTGCCAGTGCCCTGCTCTGGGCTGCCATGCTGCCTTTTAGCCACGAGATGGCGCCACCACAGACTTTTTGTGCTGCAAAGCTGAAGGGATTATCTCTGCTGTCTCGCTGCTTTTGAGTGTTGCATTTAGAGGCTCTGTTGGGAAGCCACCTGATCGATTTGGCTTCATTCCAGCTGATCTCTCCTGGTGTCTACAGTACCTTCATCTCTAGTCCAGCTGTTCTGTCCTGGTGTCTACAGTACCTTCACCTCTAGTCCAGCTGTTCTGTCCTGGTGTCTACAGTACCTTCACCTCTAGTCCAGCTGTTCTGTCCTGGTGTCTACTGTACCTTCATCTCTAGTCCAGCTGTTCTGTCCTGGTGTCTACAGTACCTTCATCTCTAGTCCAGCTGTTCTGTCCTGGTGTCTACTGTACCTTCATCTCTAGTCCAGCTGTTCTCTCCTGGTGTCTACAGTACCTTCTTCTCTAGTCCAGCTGTTCTGTCCTGGTGTCTACAGTACCTTCATCTCTAGTCCAGCTGTTCTGTCCTGGTGTCTACAGTACCTTCACCTCTAGTCCAGCTGTTCTGTCCTGGTGTCTACAGTACCTTCACCTCTAGTCCAGCTGTTCTGTCCTGGTGTCTACCTTCATCTCTAGTCCAGCTGTTCTCTCCTGGTGTCTACTGTACCTTCATCTCTAGTCCAGCTGTTCTGTCCTGGTGTCTACAGTACCTTCACCTCTAGTCCAGCTG
>NC_084996.1:661635-671635 GCF_963854185.1 Sardina pilchardus | reverse complement strand
CAGAGGTGTGTGTGTGTGTGTGTGTGTGTGTGTGTGTGTGTGTGTGTGTGTGTGTGTGTGTGTGTGTACCGGGTCTTGCTGCACGTCCTCTACTAGCTGGCGTATGACGCGCTCGTGCGGGGGCAGAGGTGTGTGTGTGTGTGTGTGTGTGTGTGTGTGTGTACCGGGTCTTGCTGGATGTCCTCTACTAGCTGGCGTATGACGCGTTCGTGCGGGGGCAGAGGTGTGTGTGTGTGTGTGTGTGTGTGTGTGTGTGTGTGTGTGTGTGTGTGTGTGTGTGTGTGTGTGTACCGGGTCTTGCTGGACGTCCTCTACTAGCTGGCGTATGACGCGCTCGTGGGGGGGCAGAGGTGTGTGTGTGTGTGTGTGTGTGTGTGTGTGTGTGTGTGTGTGTGTGTGTGTGTGTGTGTGTGTGTGTGTGTGTGTGTGTGTGTGTGTACCGGGTCTTGCTGGACGTCCTCTACTAGCTGGCGTATGACGCGTTCGTGCGGGGGCAGAGGTGTGTGTGTGTGTGTGTGTGTGTGTGTGTGTGTGTGTGTGTGTGTGTGTGTGTGTGTGTGTACCGGGTCTTGCTGGACGTCCTCTACTAGCTGGCGTATGACGCGCTCGTGGGGGGGCAGAGGTGTGTGTGTGTGTGTGTGTGTGTGTGTGTGTGTGTGTGTGTGTGTGTGTGTGTGTGTGTGTGTACCGGGTCTTGCTGCACGTCCTCTACTAGCTGGCGTATGACGCGCTCGTGCGGGGGCAGAGGTGTGTGTGTGTGTGTGTGTGTGTGTGTGTGTGTGTGTGTGTGTGTGTGTACCGGGTCTTGCTGGACGTCCTCTACTAGCTGGCGTATGACGCGCTCGTGGGGGGGCAGAGGTGTGTGTGTGTGTGTGTGTGTGTGTGTGTGTGTGTGTGTGTGTGTGTGTGTGTGTGTGTGTGTGTGTGTGTGTGTGTGTGTGTGTGTACCGGGTCTTGCTGCACGTCCTCTACTAGCTGGCGTATGACGCGCTCGTGGGGGGGCAGAGGTGTGTGTGTGTGTGTGTGTGTGTGTGTGTGTGTGTGTGTGTGTGTGTGTGTGTGTGTGTGTGTGTGTGTGTGTGTGTGTGTGTGTGTGTACCGGGTCTTGCTGCACGTCCTCTACTAGCTGGCGTATGACGCGCTCGTGGGGGGGCAGAGGTGTGTGTGTGTGTGTGTGTGTGTGTGTGTGTGTGTGTGTGTGTGTGTGTGTGTGTGTGTGTGTGTGTGTGTGTACCGGGTCTTGCTGCACGTCCTCTACTAGCTGGCGTATGACGCGCTCGTGGGGGGGCAGAGGTGTGTGTGTGTGTGTGTGTGTGTGTGTGTGTGTGTGTGTGTGTGTGTGTGTGTGTGTGTGTGTGTGTGTGTGTGTGTGTGTGTACCGGGTCTTGCTGCACGTCCTCTACTAGCTGGCGTATGACGCGCTCGTGCGGGGGCAGAGGTGTGTGTGTGTGTGTGTGTGTGTGTGTGTGTGTGTGTGTGTGTGTGTGTGTGTGTGTACCGGGTCTTGCTGGACGTCCTCTACTAGCTGGCGTATGACGCGTTCGTGCGGGGGCAGAGGTGTGTGTGTGTGTGTGTGTGTGTGTGTGTGTGTGTGTGTGTGTACCGGGTCTTGCTGCACGTCCTCTACTAGCTGGCGTATGACGCGCTCGTGCGGGGGCAGAGGTGTGTGTGTGTGTGTGTGTGTGTGTGTGTGTGTGTGTGTGTGTGTGTGTGTGTGTGTGTGTGTGTGTGTGTGTGTGTGTGTGTGTGTACCGGGTCTTGCTGCACGTCCTCTACTAGCTGGCGTATGACGCGCTCGTGGGGGGGCAGAGGTGTGTGTGTGTGTGTGTGTGTGTGTGTGTGTGTGTGTGTGTGTGTGTGTGTGTGTGTGTGTGTACCGGGTCTTGCTGCACGTCCTCTACTAGCTGGCGTATGACGCGCTCGTGCGGGGGCAGAGGTGTGTGTGTGTGTGTGTGTGTGTGTGTGTGTGTGTACCGGGTCTTGCTGCACGTCCTCTACTAGCTGGCGTATGACGCGCTCGTGGGGGGGCAGAGGTGTGTGTGTGTGTGTGTGTGTGTGTGTGTGTGTGTGTGTGTGTGTGTGTGTGTGTGTGTGTGTGTGTGTGTGTGTGTGTGTGTGTACCGGGTCTTGCTGCACGTCCTCTACTAGCTGGCGTATGACGCGCTCGTGCGGGGGCAGAGGTGTGTGTGTGTGTGTGTGTGTGTGTGTGTGTGTGTGTGTGTGTGTGTGTACCGGGTCTTGCTGCACGTCCTCTACTAGCTGGCGTATGACGCGCTCGTGGGGGGGCAGAGGTGTGTGTGTGTGTGTGTGTGTGTGTGTGTGTGTGTGTGTGTGTGTGTGTGTGTGTGTGTGTGTGTGTGTGTGTGTGTGTGTGTGTACCGGGTCTTGCTGCACGTCCTCTACTAGCTGGCGTATGACGCGCTCGTGGGGGGGCAGAGGTGTGTGTGTGTGTGTGTGTGTGTGTGTGTGTGTGTGTGTGTGTGTGTGTGTGTGTGTGTGTGTGTGTGTGTGTGTGTGTGTGTGTACCGGGTCTTGCTGCACGTCCTCTACTAGCTGGCGTATGACGCGCTCGTGGGGGGGCAGAGGTGTGTGTGTGTGTGTGTGTGTGTGTGTGTGTGTGTGTGTGTGTACCGGGTCTTGCTGGACGTCCTCTACTAGCTGGCGTATGACGCGCTCGTGGGGGGGCAGAGGTGTGTGTCGGTGGTGCTGTTCACACACTTCCAGCACGTCTTGCAGATCGGAGCGAAGCGACACACACTCCTCACACATGCTCAGCAGCAGGTTGTTCAGACGCTCACTCAGCAGAACCGGCTGTGGAGATAGAACACACACACTCACACACACACACACACACAGACGCACACACACACACACACATACACACTCACACACACACACACACACACGACACACGATACACACACGCACACACACACACACACGACACACACACACACACACACACACACGACACACGCACAGACACACACACGCACAGACACACACGCACACACACGCACACGCACACATGCACACAGACACACACACACACACACACGCACGCACACACACACACACACACACACACACGCACACAGACACACAAGTTGATCGGTTATTTATTGACTTTTTATATAAACTTTTGTCTCCCTTTTCTCTTATTGGCAAGTAGCCGTATAATAAGCGCAATAATGTATAGAATAATAAGTACCTTCAGGGCGAAACAAGACCCCTGCGCTTGGCGTCGGTACTTATTTTCCGATAATGACCGGCGTTCTATACATTATCCCTTACATATATAATGCGGTCTAAGTTTAAATGTGACCATTTTGGCACCATGCCTGCACCAAAGTTATCATTAAAGATGGAGACTTTCAACTTTAAAGTCCATCATGTTGGTTTGGAGACGTTCAACTTTAAAGTCCATCATGTTGGTTTGGCTCTTCATTGATTCACTCATCTTCCTTGTTTCTCAAAATTGTTCATAGCAAAAATGAATGCATGCGATTAATTGAAGTATTGATTAATCGCTTGCCAGCCGTAATCTTTTAGTGATGTAGCAGTATCATGTCCGGAGCTGCATCACATTCTTCAGTCTTGAATTAATCATGAATTTGAACAAGATATTAAAACTGGATTCCTGATTAAAAGAAAGGTGTCAAACTACTGAAATGTGCTTTAAGCCTTTTTATCAGAATAATAGATAATAATAAGATTGTCTATTAAAGCGTAAGTTTGGCGGAAAATGAAAATAAAGCTATTTTCTGAATGAAAATACATCAACTAAGCCGTGGAGGAAGTAATTTTTGCTCATCACGCAGTACAGAGCTAGCACTGGCAGGACCTACAGCCCAAAATCGCAAACAGTGGGTCAGCATTGGGCTTTCAGCCATGCGCTTTCAAAATCGCATTTTTAAACCACTAACATTGCTCAAAACAGCGGCAAACCTCGTCAGCAGCTTGCTCTAGGTGTCTACACATAAAACGAAGCACCAATCAGTCTGTAAACTTTGGAATAGTCTGTATACACGTGGAATCAATTCGAGACCGCAACACCGTCTGAATCACAGAAATGTCTCGCGAGATCTCACACAGAAGCACGGGAGCTATTCCTACGGGTAGTCAAAATCGCATTTTTAAACCACTAACATTGCTCAAAACAGCGGCAAACCTCGTCAGAAGCTTGCTCTAGGTGTCTACACATAAAACGAACCACCAACAACTTGGCTCACGAACCCGACGTTTATAAAAGAAGACTGTTAATATGAACACTAACCTCTTCCAGTTCCTCACGAAGGAAAGTCCACGAGCTCTCGTGTGAGATCTCGCGAGACATTTTTGTGATTCAGACGGTGTTGCGGTCTCGAATTGATTCCACGTGTATACAGACTATTCCAAAGTTTACAGACTGATTGGTGCTTCGTTTTATGTGTAGACACCTAGAGCAAGCTGCTGACGAGGTTTGCCGCTGTTTTGAGCAATGTTAGTGGTTTAAAAATGCGATTTTGAAAGCGCATGGCTGAAAGCCCAATGCTGACCCACTGTTTGCGATTTTGGGCTGTAGGTCCTGCCAGTGCTAGCTCTGTACTGCGTGATGAGCGAAAATTACTTCCTCCACGGCTTAGTTGATGTATTTTCATTCAGAAAATAGCTTTATTTTCATTTTCCGCCAAACTTACGCTTTAAGAATAATATTGCTGTTTTCTCCTGCCTGAGAGTGAACAGGTGTGTGTGTGTGTGTGTGTGTGTGTGTGTGTGTGTGTGTGTGTGTGTGTGTGTGTGTGTGTGTGTGTGTGTGTGTATGTGTGTGCATGTGTATGTGTGTGCATGTGTGTGTGTGTGTGTGTGTGTGTGTGTGTGTGTGTGTGTGTGTTTGTTCATGTGTGTTTGTCCATATGTGTGCGTGTTGGCTTAAGTGTGCACAACTGATAGATTTGAGTCACTTCACCTGGTTAGAGGGAAGTTGATAATCCACCGTCCAGTAAAGAGTCATTCCCAGAGAATACACAGACATCTGCAAAACACACACACACACACATACACACACACACACACACACACACACACACACACACACACACAAAGACAAACAATATCACCAGGTCAGTATAGTAAAGTGCATGTAATCGTGTGTATGTGTGCAGGTGCAGGAAAATGTCAATGTGTGTGTGTGTGTGTGTGAGAGAGAGAGAGAGAGAGAGAGAGAGAGAGAGAGAGAGAGAGAGAGAGAGAGAGAGAGAGAGAGAGAGTGTTAAACAGGTTACTTTTTCACCTTGAACAGTTTGCGAAGGGGAAAATCTGATTTAACACACACACACAGACACACAGACACACAGACACACACACACACACACACACACACACAAACACACAAAAGACCCTCCTAAGACACCTAAGATTTTTCACCCCAGCAACCTTCACCTCAGTAATCTCTCAATGGCACAGCACCACAGAGTCACGACACACACCCACACACACACACACACACACACCAGGGTACTTAGCTGTAGTACTCTGGATTCAAGACTTTTTATGGTCTCAACTCTTGGACTCGGCCATTGGTCTCACCAAATAGTCAATACGTGTTAACTGGGTGTGTGTGTGTGAGTGTGTGTGTGTGTGTGTGTGTGTGTGTGTGCTTTCGCAGCTTACATGGACATCAGCTATGCTTCAAAACTGTTGAAATATCAACCATGGTACAATGTTTTCACTAATTCTGGCTATTCCTGTAAAATCATTGCCATCATTTTTGGTAGTTTAGGTCGTGTGCACAAGATGTGTGTACGAGGCCTAAAGATCTGTGCCCACGACCTAAACTACCACAAATCACACACACACACACACACACACACACACACACACATACACATACATATACTAAAGATCTGTGCCCACGACCTAAACTACCAATCACAGTTTTGTAGCTGATGTAAGCATCGGAAGCACTGCTGATACAGAGCAATATTTTGTCCGTTTTTTTGGCCTTGTTATAATGTAGTCCAAAATATTGCTCTGTATCAGCAGTAATAGCCAGCCTCTACATATGGAGGCGTAGGTGTCACCTTTACCCTTAATGTGCATAATGGCCACTGTTGCACACCTTTCTATTAAACTTGGATTATGCCATGATATGCTTATCTTCTATTCCAAATAAAGAATTGAATGTGTGTGTGTGTATGTGTGTGTGTGTGTGTGTGTGTGTGTGTGATAGTTTCCAACAGTACACAGTCATGCCGTTTGGGCTGCGGAACGCGCCAGCTACTTTCCAATCATGTTCTTGCTGATGTTTCTAATTGTGAGGCCTACTTTGATGACTTGGTCAGTCATGTATAGCGCCACCTGGTGTTCACATGTAAAACAGTGTTTGAAAGGTTGTCTGCTGCAAATCTGACCACAAATGTAGTCAAGAGTGAATCTCAACAGGCCGTTTACTACAATGTATAGCGCCACCTGGTGTTCCTGAGTGAATCTCGGCAGGCCGTTTACTACAATGTATAGCGCCACCTGGTGTTCCTGAGTGAATCTCAGCAGGCCGTTTACTACAGTGTATAGCGCCACCTGGTGTTCCTGAGTGAATCTCAGCAGGCCGTTTCATGCTGTTGGTGACGGGGAAGTGTGCCCTACAAAGTGGAGGCCAACTGGTCGTGAGCTTAGACGCTTTGTGGATATGGTCGGCTATTACAGGTGTGTGTGTGTGTGTGTGTGTGTGTGTGTGTGTAAGGAGGTGTGTGTGTGTGTGTGTGTGTGTGTAAGGTGTGTGTGTGTGTGTGTGTGTGTGTGTGTGCGTGTGTGTGTGTGTGTGTGTGTGTGTGTGTGTGTGTGTGTGTGTTACCTTCTCTGGGGCGGCTCTGCTGGAGGCACTGTGTGTGTGTGTGTGTGTGTGTGTGTGTGTGTGTGTGTGTGTGTGTAAGGAGGTGTGTGTGTGTTACCTTCTCTGGGTTGGCTCTGCTGGAGGCACTGCGGCTCTGCGTGGTCTCGGGAGCGGTGAAGGAGGCGACGCCCTCAAAGCGAGCACATGACTTAAAGGCCACGCCCCCAGCAGAGGAGAGCAGCAGCGAGCCCGGAGTGATCACGCTGCAGGCACCTCCAGAACCTGCACACACACACACACACACACACACACACACACACACACACACACAGGAGTGATCACGCTGCAGGCACCTCCAGAACCTGCACACACACACACACACACACACACACACACACACACACACACACACACACACCGCACACACACACACACACACACACACAATACACACACAGGAGTGATGACGGTGCAGGCACCTCCAGAACCTGCACACACACACACACACACACACACACACACACACACACACACACACACACGAGTGATCATGCTGCAGGCGCCTCCAGAACCTGCACACACACACACACACACACACACACACACACACACACACACACACACACACACACACACACACACACACACAAGAGTGAGTGATGACGCTGCAGGCGCCTCCAGAACCTGCACACACACACACACACACACACACACACACAATACACACACAGGAGTGATCAGTGATCATGCTGCAGGCACCTACAGAACCTGCACACACACACACACACACACACACACACACACACACACACAGGAGTGATCACGGTGCAGGCACCTCCAGAACCTGCACACACACACACACACACACACACACACACACACACACACACACAGGAGTGATCACGGTGCAGGCACCTCCAGAACCTGCACACACACACACACACACACACACACACACACACACACACACACACACACACACACAGGAGTGATCATGCTGCAGGCACCTACAGAACCTGCACACACACACACACACACACACACACACACACACACACACACACACACACACACACAGGAGTGATCACGCTGCAGGCGCCTCAGAACCTGCACACACACACACACACACACACACACACACACACACACACACACACAGGAGTGATCACGCTACAGGCGCCTCCAGAACCTGCACACACACACACACACACACACACACACGCACACACACACACACACACACACAGGAATGATCACGCTGCAGGCACCTACAGAACCTGCACACACACACACACACACACACACACACACACACACACACACACACACAGGAGTGATCACGCTGCAGGCACCTCCAGAACCTGCACACACACACACACACACACACACACACACACACACACACATACACACACAGGAGTGATCACGCTGCAGGCACCTCCAGAACCTGCACACACACACGCACACGCACGCACGCGCACACGCACACACACGCACGCACGCACTCACAAATACACGCAGGCATGCAGATTTTAATGGCATTTTCACTACCTTTAGTTAAAAGCATTTATCGTAGTCATTAACCCCTTTCACACTGACAAATATAATGCTAAATTTGGCCGAATTTAAAGAGACCCTATACAACTTTCTCATAGTCATAAAATCGCTTAGAAATCGTTGTTTTGATTGACTGACCAGTTTTATCGAAAACAGTCACATTTCCTCCCGCCCCAAGTGTCCCTATCCGCTATTGCAACCTTGCAGTTTCTGCAGGAGACGATCGCTCCCTGTTTGCATCTGGAAGTCAGAGACGCGTAAGGAACAAGAAGAACCACGCTTGCAATTTATATATTTATATATAACCTATATATGTATAAATATACCCGCTAAAGCTGTTGGGGAAACTCTGCAGAGAAATATGCAAGCATAAAACGAGCGAAAATGAAAAACGAAACCGAAACTTGAGATGAAATCGCCAATCCTGCATAGTTTCTCTTTAACGTTAAGGCTGTTCCTTTCACACTGACCGACACGGGGAGGGGAGTCAACCCGCCTCGGCAATTGAACCCGTCTCGAGGGGGTAGTATTATTGCCGAGGCGGGCTCAGTGTGATAGGAACAGGTCAACCCCGCGATTAGGGGTGTGTGAGTAATGACGTATTTGGCAAGACAGGAGGTTAAAATACAGGAAACACACAAGAGACAAGGACTACTTTAGGTGCTGTTTCCACTGTCCACCAAGCGTTTTTTTTATGCTGAGAGAGCCCTGAACCTCCTTTTTCTGCGCTTTGGTCAAGTCAAGTGTTTATTGTTGCTATTTTACCAAAACCGTCTGCCAGCACGTCTTTATGGAACATTTGCCTAATGCTAGCTAACTAGCCAACAAGCTAACTGAAATGGCAGCAGTCATTCAGGACTCAGCACACTAAAATATGACTTTGACAGACAAAAGGACCTCATTTGGTATTCAAATAGCATACCAAGTGGCCCGCCATCATTTGGAAACTAAACCACGTAGCACTAGCATGACAGTTGTGTTCATCTTTTGGTTTATCTCCGAGGTCCGAGGCATGGTTAACGTCATTGTTCACTCCCAACTTGCGTGTGACGCGCTGCTAGGCAACGCCACCCAAAACTCGCCTCTGAACTCGGCTTCAGACGACCCGGGACCAAATCACGTCTACCTTTCACACAGCGAAATCCCCCTGAACCCGCTATTTCTGTAACACTAATCAGTGGCACCTGCAGGCGTACATCCGTACGCAATGTGCGTACCATGAGACGACTCATTAAGGAGAGAAAATTACCCTTGTGCGTGTGTACTCACATCAAATTGGCCTACCATAACTTCCCAACTATGCACAGTATCCCATTAGCTGCATGCCATGTCATCAGGCTATTTACAATTTTCTATATGAAGTGAGGTTAGTCAACACGTTATTGTTATTAAAATTAACTTAATGCTGCTGTATATCCACGAGCACATATTTTGTTTGAGCAGGAGAGATTACGCACGCAGGCGCGCAACTAGGCTACTTGTTGCTTTCCTTCTATATATGCTTATCAGCACACAATGTGACGCTAAATGTGACACTAACTCAATACTCATCATGGACATCGCAAGTTCTTTTAAACAACGAAAAGAGAAAGAATGGAAGATGGAGGCAGCAAAGAGAGAGGAGTTATTCCA
>NC_084996.1:646635-654135 GCF_963854185.1 Sardina pilchardus | reverse complement strand
CTCTCTGCTCCAACACCTCCGCCAGCGTCACGAACGTGCTACACACACACACACACACACATACACATCCTACACACACACACACACACACACACACACACACACACACACATGAGTAGGCCTACACACTAGGGATGCAACGGTACAGTTTTGCCACGGTTCGGTTTGTATCACGGTTTTTGGGCCACAGTAACGGTTCGGTTTCAATATATCAATATTATCTTGGCTCTAGCATACAGGAGGTTATATTTGCCTTTTCTATTTCAAATCAACAATGTGCTTCTACTTACACTTGCAGAGAAAATATTAAATGCATAGCCTGACACAGATGAAGCAGAATCACAAAAATATGTATTAAAAGAAAAGAACACCATCATTGCCTTCTGTCATAAACAGGCAATGTTATCCATAGTGCAGTGCAGCATAAAGTAATGTGTAGTTATTTATTTAATAAACTCACTGTTCTTCACACATTTAAAGAAAATACTTAACTGTTATACACCCTCAAAAAAGTAGTGAACAATTCTGAAAATCTTCTCAAAATAATTGGTGAGGTAGTATTATGTGTAGTTTCAAATGGATATTTGATTTGGGAGTGCCTGCCCTGTCCTCTTTTATGAACGTAAAAAATGTAAACATAGACAAAAGTGCAGTGCAGCATTAAAAATATTAGAACAATGAAATGAACATTATTGCAACCTGTTGTCAGGGGGGGGGGGGGGGGGGGCAATATTCCGAGAAGAAAGTGGCAAATTTGCCACTTCACAAAGTGTCTGTTTCCCCTGTGTCTCCTGTCGTGTGTGTGTGTGTGTGTGTGCGTGTGTGTGCGAGAGAGTTGTGTGATTGACGAGTGGACGAGCGATTGGCTGATTTAGCAGTGAGTTTATTGTTTTTCGAGTGGACACCTCCCGCTGCCCGTAGCCTAGCATGTACAACGTCAGGAAAATAAATGACCCGAGTTTGGAATGACATGTCAGCCTCCCCATCTCCTATAACCTCCCATCCCTACAATATTTTCCAGTAAACTATCAAAAAGAGAATACACTCAGCTGTGTCGGCGTCACGCTTTCTTAGGCTACTCTAGCGAGCAATCAACGCAGGGCAGAAACCACCGGTTACACTGTTACACACAGACTTTATAATGTGGCAAATTTTCGACCTTCTAAAGTGGCAAATTTGCGTCTTTACAAAGTATATATACGTGGCCCTAATACGCCGTCGTATTCGTTATGTCTTTGGGAATTATAGGAATATTGTTGTTGAAAGGCTGCAGCAATGGATGGTTGGGTTTTCGGTGGCAAACTAACTCTCCGTGCTGCTCCACTTAAGGTTACAGCCGGGTGATGAAGGCGCAAGTGGGCCGACATGTTGGATGTGTTACCTTTATTAGGTGATCGTTGTGAAGCAGTGCTTGCAATGCACACTGTGCTTTGTTTACTGACGGTCTTTTTGCCTTGTTCGTGGGCTACTTCAAATGTCGCCATGATCATGCAGCCGCCGGTAAAGTTTGTTTCTTCTCACATGACTCCTTCATTTGCATTTCAACGCGCTTATTGGCTCTTGGGAAATTCAGTAAAATTCTGATTGGTTGTTGCAAGGTTGACGAGAGGCAAGCTGAACAGTCAGAGAAAACGCATCCCCCGGGTCCTAAGCACTCCTCTCTATCGCTCCCAGGCTACGCGCGCGCAATAACCTTGTATTAAATAAAAAGTTTAATGTCGCGTATACCGAAATATTGCGGTTTAGGTGAGTCTATTGAACCGAACAGGCCAAACCGAACGGTTCAATAAATTATTGAAAACCGTTGCATCCCTACTACACACACCCCTCTCCTCCAACACCTCCGCCAACTTCACGAACGTGCCCATCCTACACACACACACACACACACAATGAGCAAACGCACACACACACATACACATACACACACATCTCCCCTCCAAGGGGGGGGGGGGTCCTCGTCCCTGTTATGCCCGGCTCTCGGCGCAACACAGTAGAGGCACAACAACAGATTCTCAATCAAATGATATTTATTTAAAGTACTCTATTAAAGCAAATGTCTAGGGGGTGAACACTAAGTGTATGAATGCGTGTCGCTCATGTGTGAGTAAGTAGAAGTGTTATGCAGTGCGGTGTGTCCAAAAGATGTGTGTGTATGGTGGTAGAGAGAGAGACTGATGTCACACACACACACACACACACGCGCATTAGGGATGCAACGGTTTTCAATAATTTATTGAACCGTTCGGTTTGGCCTGTTCGGTTCAATAGACTCACCTAAACCGCAATATTTCGGTATACGCGACATTAAACTTTTTATTTAATACAAGGTTATTGCGCGCGTAGCCTGGGAGCGATAGAGAGGAGTGCTTAGGACCCGGGGGATGCGTTTTCTCTGACTGTTCAGCTTGCCTCTCGTCAACCTTGCAACAACCAATCAGAATTTTACTGAATTTCCCAAGAGCCAATAAGCGCGTTGAAATGCAAATGAAGGAGTCATGTGAGAAGAAACAAACTTTACCGGCGGCTGCATGATCATGGCGACATTTGAAGTAGCCCACGAACAAGGCAAAAAGACCGTCAGTAAACAAAGCACAGTGTGCATTGCAAGCACTGCTTCACAACGATCACCTAATAAAGGTAACACATCCAACATGTCGGCCCACTTGCGCCTTCATCACCCGGCTGTAACCTTAAGTGGAGCAGCACGGAGAGTTAGTTTGCCACCGAAAACCCAACCATCCATTGCTGCAGCCTTTCGACAACAATATTCCTATAATTCCCAAAGACATAACGAATACGACGGCGTATTAGGGCCACGTATATATACTTTGTAAAGACGCAAATTTGCCACTTTAGAAGGTCGAAAATTTGCCACATTATAAAGTCTGTGTGTAACAGTGTAACCGGTGGTTTCTGCCCTGCGTTGATTGCTCGCTAGAGTAGCCTAAGAAAGCGTGACGCCGACACAGCTGAGTGTATTCTCTTTTTGATAGTTTACTGGAAAATATTGTAGGGATGGGAGGTTATAGGAGATGGGGAGGCTGACATGTCATTCCAAACTCGGGTCATTTATTTTCCTGACGTTGTACATGCTAGGCTACGGGCAGCGGGAGGTGTCCACTCGAAAAACAATAAACTCACTGCTAAATCAGCCAATCGCTCGTCCACTCGTCAATCACACAACTCTCTCGCACACACACGCACACACACACACACACACACGACAGGAGACACAGGGGAAACAGACACTTTGTGAAGTGGCAAATTTGCCACTTTCTTCTCGGAATATTGCCCCCCCCCCCCCCCCCCCCCCTGACAACAGGTTGCAATAATGTTCATTTCATTGTTCTAATATTTTTAATGCTGCACTGCACTTTTGTCTATGTTTACATTTTTTACGTTCATAAAAGAGGACAGGGCAGGCACTCCCAAATCAAATATCCATTTGAAACTACACATAATACTACCTCACCAATTATTTTGAGAAGATTTTCAGAATTGTTCACTACTTTTTTGAGGGTGTATAACAGTTAAGTATTTTCTTTAAATGTGTGAAGAACAGTGAGTTTATTAAATAAATAACTACACATTACTTTATGCTGCACTGCACTATGGATAACATTGCCTGTTTATGACAGAAGGCAATGATGGTGTTCTTTTCTTTTAATACATATTTTTGTGATTCTGCTTCATCTGTGTCAGGCTATGCATTTAATATTTTCTCTGCAAGTGTAAGTAGAAGCACATTGTTGATTTGAAATAGAAAAGGCAAATATAGCCTCCTGTATGCTAGAGCCAAGATAATATTGATATATTGAAACCGAACCGTTACCGTGGCCCAAAAACCGTGATACAAACCGAACCGTGGCAAAACTGTACCGTTGCATCCCTAACGCGCATACACACATACACACACACACACACACACTTAAGGGGCGTCACAGTCCCTCATTTCCAGTGTAAGGAAATCTGAATAATTCAGCATTAAAGGGATAGTTCGGATTTTAAGACACGAAGTTGTATGGGTTCCCTGTCAGCAACGTAGTGCATCAGCACTGACTTACCCCCGACAGCGTCCTGTGAGCCGAGATCCAGCCGGTTTTAGATCGTTTTTGATGCTGAAGAAAGTAGTCCGGCAAGTTTCTGGGGTCACGAAAGTAAAGTGTTTTTCTTCTCAAACCCATATGCGTTCAACAGAGTGATATATTTGCACCACAAAAACGTTGTCCAGGAAAAATTCAAACCTCGTTATCACTTACTTATTTTTCGCGATTCCTATCACTGCGCGCTACTGACAGCTGGACAACGTTTTTGTGGTGCAAATATATCACTCTGTTGAACGCATATGGTTTTGAGAAGAAAAACACTTTACTTTCGTGACCCCCAGAAACTTGCTGAAGAAAATAGTCCGGCATCAAAAACGATCAAAAACCGGCTGGATCTCGGCTCACAGGACGCTGTCGGGGGGTAAGTCAGTGCTGATGCACTACGTTGCTGACAGGGAACCCATACAACTTCGTGTCTTAAAATCCGAACTATCCCTTTAACCAAGAGATTTTGGACAATTCCATGCTCACAACTTTTGTGGAACAGTGCACCAAGCAAGGTCCATACAGACATGGATGACAGAGTTTGGTGTGGATAAACTGGCACAGAGTCCTGACCTCAACCCAACAGATCACCTTCGGAATGAATTAGAGCGCAGACTGAGAGCCAGTCTCCTCGTCCAACCTCAGTGTGTGACCTCACAAATGTGCTTCTGGGAGAATGGTCAAAAATGCCCATAAACACACTCCTAAACCTTGTGGAAAGCCTTCCCAGAAGAGTTGAAGCTTGTATAGCTACAAAGGGTGGACCAACGTCATATCAAACCCTACGGATTACAGTTTTTTCCAACTGCTAACACACTAAAATGACACTCATAGCACAATTATTTAAACTGACACACAGAGAGCAAAACATCCTCTCAAATCTCCAAATGTCATAAACAACTCTATTTATATAGCACATTCCGTCCAGCAGGGCAACCCAATGGGCTTCACACAGATAAAAACCAGTAAAACCAGAACGAGCACCTGTTTTTACAGTTTTTTTCAACTGAGTACACAGTAAAATTAAGATTTTCAGACCGTTAACAAAACTTAACACTCAAGAAGCAAAACACCTGTGCAGAGTAGTACAACAGTAGGCACAAATTCAGCTTCACACTTTTTGCTAAACATTACACACAGGGCCAGATGTACTAACACAGCGCTAACAGCGAGTTTTTGTAAACGCAGAATGCGAACGCTGTGCTTGGCTATATTGCGTGGAATTTACTAAGCTGTCACTTCATTACGTTAACTGCGGTCATCCCCGCCCGTTCCCGCCCCTCCACAACGCTAGTTGCGTGCGCAGAGCTGCTGAACCACAAGCGCAGTTGAATATTGCAATATTAAAAAGAATCCAAGTTTAGCGATCATACATGAGACAAAGAGATGTCAATGAGCAGCGACAGACAGAGTAGGCCTAGAAGTTCTACTAATCCACTTAAAAAAATACTTGTGAACTATTTACTGCTGGTAGACTATACGGGTATGACTTACAGTAATGCCTGTCTAACAGATTGGGAAGTGTAGGCTATGTCGTGAAAGAGAAAATACGATTTTAGAGAGGCAAACAAAAGTTAAGGTTGCTTTTGACATAGTATAATGAAGAAAACTGATGCTCTGAATAGTGATTCAGCTGACTCTAAACGTTTTTCTAATAGACGCATTTAACCGCAATTTGGATTACACCTGCTTTCAGAAGGCGGAAGTTTTTCAACGCAAAGTAGACGTGCGCTGTTTTCATACATAAGGCGGAATACTTAATCAATCGCTATTAGTACCTCTCCTCCCCTGTACTTGCGCGTTACACCCATTTCCAGCTGATCCGCCCAGGAATTAATATGCATGACACGGAAAAGCGCAAATAGCCATTCTCAGCTCCCACGGCAGGCAGTCTGCGCGTTTCTCTCATTGCGGCGTGTTTGTACATACCATCCCCATGTTTATACGCGCACGTTACGCCTGAAATGGGCGCAAAACGTTAGTACATCTGGCCCACAGTGAATGTCAAAACCTAAAACACATTTTCACACCTTAGACACAGATAAAGATTGTAAAGTTACTTCCGTGTTATTACAAAACCCTGGATTGTCAGTGACTACACTAATGAACGAACTGGATAATCACGTTCACCAGGTGTGTACACATGTGCAAAATTGAAAATGCAGCACTCAGGTGTGCTATAGTCTTCTTGCTTTTATAGTAGTTGTTCTTCAGAGTCAAAGTGTACTTTATGCAGTAGTTTTTATTTGTCTACAGATTTTATTTGTTTCATTGATTTCATTGTTGGTTGATTACAGTCAACTGACAAAATCGGAAATTCAGGTGTTTTCCTGAACACACTTTTGTTCTCTGCCTTCGAGAGGATACTGTGATCTCCGGTATGCGAAGGCGGCAGACTTTGATTTTTGCTACCCCAGAGCGATGCAACTTGCCATTAAGTTAGTTAGCCAGTTAGCTCTGGGGTAGCAAAAATTAAAGTGTGCCGACTTCACATACTGGAGATCACACTATGCACAAGAAGGCAGAGGACAAAAGTGTGTTCAGGAAAACGTCTGCATTTAAGACTTCATCGTCCCCGCGAGAGTTTAACTGTGCGATAATTCAAAATCCCCATGTTATTTTCCCATAGGAAAAATCGCCAGATACCGGATCTCAAAGATGGCAGCTTTTTTGTGGGCGAACTTCAGAGGTCTATTGGCCAGGGGACCCAGCTGAGCTTCATCACACCCTGTTGCCCGGGCAACCTTGAACCCTCTTACATCTTTCGCCTGCCACTGGTCCATAGCCTCTTGATTACACACCAGATCACCTCCATCAGATCACCTCCACCAGATCACCTCCACCAGATCACCTCCTCTATATCAGATCACCTCCGCTATGTCAGATCACCTCCACCAGATCACCTCCTCTCCATCAGATCACCTCCATCAGATCACCTCCTCTATGTCAGATCACCTCCACCAGATCACCTCCTCTATATCAGATCACCTCCATCAGATCACCTCCTCTCCACCAGATCACCTCCTCTATATCAGATCACCTCCACCAGATCACCTCCTCTATATCAGATCACCTCCACCAGATCACCTCCACCAGATCACCTCCATCAGATCACCTCCTCTATATCAGATCACCTCCACCAGATCACCTCCTCTATATCAGATCACCTCCTCTATATCAGATCACCTCCACCAGATCACCTCCTCTATATCAGATCACCTCCATCAGATCACCTCCTCTATATCAGATCACCTCCATCAGATCACCTCCACCAGATCACCTCCTCTATATCAGATCACCTCCACCAGATCACCTCCATCAGATCACCTCCATCAGATCACCTCCATCAGATCACCTCCTCTATATCAGATCACCTCCACCAGATCACTTGTTGTTTCTGACCGCC
>NC_084996.1:634135-641635 GCF_963854185.1 Sardina pilchardus | reverse complement strand
CTTGAAAGGCTCTGCGAGACTTCAGTCTGACCAAGAGCCTGTGCTAACACGGTTTCTCCCAGCGCTGGTTGACCCGCCTCATTTAAGTGCCTCGATTTGCTACTGGTCGATGTCAGAAAGCGGTTTGCCGAGTTTAAACCAATAACAACACTCTTTCCTCTGCCTTGAACATGCCTCTACCCAGAGCCGTAGGAGCTGCTCAAAGTTGATTGGTTCTCGACCAAAGGGGGCAGTTCCGCAGATTTCGGGAATTCAGAAATCCTTCCCGATTAGCAGTTGACCAGACCAGCGACAGCAACGCCGAAGGTGTTACGTCACTGGGAGGGCATGCCAGGCTACCAGTGACCACAAGTTAAAGGTGCACTCTTGTGATTTGAACTTTTTCATTACCTAGCCTAAAAGTCAAGAAAAGTGCAAGTTAATAAACAAATAGTGCTCCTATCAGAGGTGGAGAAAATGAATAATGAGGATCAGGTGTTGTTGTTGATCAGATTTTTGCCCACCGACATCAAGAAGTAGTCTGAGATGCACCCATGATGGCTGAATTAAGACGAGGTGGCCAGCATTTTCAATGTGTGTGAGGTAAGTGAAGCAAAATCCTTTCTGTTTTACATAATCTACAATTAAAAATTGATGACATGACTTTTGTTGTTGTTTTTTTTTTTTCCATAGCTGTGTGCGGAATTCAAGGGATCACTGGATGGATGCTCCATCTGCAAACCTGATGAAGGCATTTAGTACCTATGACTGAGGTATGATAACCTTGTAAATGAGTGTTCAACCAGGCATTAGAGATTTGGAACATGGTCAGATAAATTCTTCGTATTTCAATTGGGAGATAATGTTTTGATCATTTATTTTTTGCAAATTAAAAGTGCTATCAATAATTGCCATAGCCAGCATGAGGTACCATGGTGTGGTTGTTGCAAGGTGTGTTTGTTTTATTCTCTGATATACAGGATTCTGGCATTGATGTCTGCCACGAATGTGCTCTCCTCTCAAGGGACTGTGCCTATATGAATGAAGACCCTTAGAGCGTCGTGAAGGAATACATGGTATGTATTCCACAAGTTAATTTGATTTATTTTACTAATCAAATTTTAATAGTACAGAATGTCTTTTAATAGTATAGAATGTGTTTATTACTATATTGCTAAAAGTATTGGGTCACCTGCCTTGACCCCCATATGAACTTCAGTCACATCCTATCCTTAATCCATAGGGTTTAATATGATGTCGGTCCACCCTTTGCAGCTATAACAGCTTCAACTCTTCTGGGAAGGCTTTCCACAAGAGTGTGTTGAAGAGAATTTTGAGCATTCTCCCAGAAGCGCATGTGAGGTCACACTGATGTTGGATGAGGAGACTGGTTCTCAGTCTGCGCTCTAATTCATCTCAAAGGTGTTCTGTTGGGTTGAGGTCAGGACTCTGTGCAGGCCAGTCAAGTTCATCCACACCAAACTCTGTCATCCAGGAACAGGCCATCCTGGGCTTGGCCTCTAAGTTCCAGTGAAAACTCTGAATGCTTCAGCATTAACCAAGAGATTTTAGACAATTCCATGCTCCCAACTTTGGGGATGACCACTTCCTGTTCCAACATGACTGTACCAGTGCACCAAGCAAGGTCCATGCAGACATGGATGACAGAGGTTGGTGTGGATGAACTTGACTGGCCTCCACAGAGTCCTGACCTCAACCCAATAGAACACCTTTGGGATGAATTAAAGCAGAGACAGTCTCCTCGTCCAACATCAGTGTATGACTTCACAAATATGCTGAAAGAATGGGCAAAAAGTCCCATAAACACTCCTAAACCTTGTGGAAAGCCTTCCCAGAGGAGTTGAAGCTGTTATAGCTGTAAAGGGTGGACTTATGTCATATTGAGCCCTATGGATTAAGAATAGGATGTGACTGAAGTTCATGTGGGGGTCAAGGCAGGTGACCCAATACTTTTGGCAATATAGTGTATAACAGATAATGAGCACTTTAAAAAATCTCTTGTTTTGTTACAGCCAGGGGTTCGTAGTCACACGGTAGAGACCATATATGGCATCAGATGGCATATCCCCCCCCCCCCCCCCCGAGGACGTTTGGATCATAGGAGCTACGTAACGTACCATTTGCTTTTGGACTGTGTTTACTTATATGAGCAGCTACAGTTTCTACTTTCTAAACAATGTTTAATTGTATCTGTTATGTGAAAACACACGATATGCACTTCAGTGAGCATTTAAATGTGCACTTGAACCCTTAACATGCAATATAGCTTTACAATATTGTGATGGGTTTTTTGTATGTTAGGCTCTTTCAATATAAAAGTTGAATGTTGTGCACTTAAACCGTAATGTGAATATAAGGCTTGAAATACAGTTTGTATATCAAAAAACATCTTTGTCTGTTATTTGTTTTATCTTTTAGGCCTGTCATTGCATAATGTTTACCCCTTTTGGTGTTAACTTAAATGTAATACTTTGAACAGAGTTAATTAAATCATGGAAAGTATTTCCATGTGATTCAATTGCTCTCTTTCAGCATGAAGTAATTCATTTGAACCAACTTGATTTACTTGGGTTTGTGCAACTTAATTTGAAGTAGTTTTCAATAAGTTAAATCAACTTAAATAGATTGTGTTAACCCAACCTAAGTAAATTATGTGGGCTCCAAACCTTGCAAACAAGTTTAATGGACCCTAACAAATAAAGTTGAACTAACCAAAGTACCTTAAGTTGGACCAAAGATATTGCTTAATGTTGAAAGTAAGTTATTTAATCATGTGGAAATACTTTCCATGATTTTTTTAAGTAAATTCAACTAATCATTTTTTTGAGTGTAGCTAGTAGGATTTCACTCATACAGTGTTCACTGCTCACACACACACACACACACACACACACACACACACAGACACTCTCTCTCTCTCTCTCTCTCTCTCTCTCTCTCACTCACTCAGACCTTTAAAGTTCATATCCAGCTGTGTTTAATACAGATGTAGCCTATAGGCAATTAAGGTTTCCGTATCGACAATGTCCAATACTAAACCTTTCCAGATCTTTATAACCTACCAAATGTAGCAGTAGGCTACCAACGCAAATGCATGCCTGACAACTAGCGAAACGTAACGGCAACATATATAGCCTATATTCAACAGATGACTCAAACCTGCAGACACACTGCGTTGCTCCGCAAAACAAGCAACAAGAGAGCGGAAAGAGCGGAGCAACGCTGATCTTTTACCTTATAGCATTCGATATCAGAAGGGCTTCCTGTCTAAGGATCTTCAGGATATCTGCAGCTCAAACTAATCCCGTCGAACATCCCGATCTTGCTCAGAACCGCCGTCCGTGCGCGGGGGCCAGAATCCGTCCAACCGACAACTTTTCCCCGAGACGCCCTGCCCGCCGGTCCGCGCCTGCCGTTAGCGGAATTTTCTCCATTACTGTGATTCTAACGCGGAGGGGAGATCACGAGATGGGAACCGGCCCGACGCACTCTTTCTGAAAATTGACCCTATTTTTAGTGTCCGGCCATAAGAACTCAATTGGATTACCGGAGCGGTTTGGCAAGTCACCGACGCAGCCAATCAGCGCCGAGAGGCCTGCTCGGACGCGTTCGCGTTAATCCCGGAGCGAGGTGGCGGTTCCTCTCACAGATAATTAACCCACATCACAGCGGCGTCACTTTCCCACACCGGCGCCTTCGCTTCGCCCGCAGCGCAGCAGTCATGGCGCGCGGCGCATGATCCGCCACCCCGCTTGAGTTGTGTGTCCCCTCCAGATCACCAAACAACTGAAGTAGGCTATAGGCTCACACACAGTCACACGAAGACAAGTGTGGACGAGAAATAGTGAAAGGGAATGGCACAGTTGAACCTGCTGTAGGCCTATACTGTAGGCTATGAAGGACAGTTGAAGCTGCTGTAGGCCTATGCTCTGCTAAACTCGCTGCAATAGCCGTGCAGGGAAATGTAATAGGCCCTCTGTAGCCCTGATAAACTCGCTGGGATAATAAAGGGATAGTCTACTCTAGTGAAAGTGGAATGTAAGCCCTCTGTATGGTTATGGTTATGGTTATTTAGCAGACGCCTTTGTCCAAAGCGACATACAAATAAATAACAATACAAATTAAATAACAGTGAACAATTACAAAAGGGGAGAATAGCAATATTATCAATAAAACAATCAATTAAGCACTAACCTAATGAGAAATAAAACAATGAAATGAGAATAGCAATCAAATAAGTCACTCAGTGAATTATATAATAACAATAACTATAGCATGGTAAGGCTAAATTTAAGGACAATAGCAGAATAAATGTCAAATTCTAACAATGGACAAATTATAACAAAACAATACTATTATACAAACCATAACACATAACAAACGCTCAAAAGACTAAGTGCATATTAAACAAATATGTAGACTGAGTACAGTTGAGACAGTTTTTGCTTTCCCCATTACCACTTGAAAGTTTTACTGTAAAAAGCCAGTGAAAATAACTGTGTTTTTACATGGTATATCTTTGATCTGTGCACTAAAATAAAACCCAAAGTATATATCCGTAAGGTGTTTAGATTTTTCACAATTAACTCATAAACACAAGGTGAGTGTTGCTGAGTGTTTCTTTTTTATTTTGATATTTTTTTTTAAATCTAAATTGGCATCAGATAGACATAAAGCAGGGACAAATGTTTAAAGGTGAAACATTTTTTTTTCTTGGTTTTATCATGGCTAATTTTCAAATTATGATGTAATCCTTAAAATCTTCATGTTATAAGATATATGCATTAATAATACATAGTTTAAATATCTAAAACATCATTTTATTGACATCTGTGTTCTATATTGCCTAAATGCCACCATATGAAGGTTTAACACTCTGTAAAGCGCCATGAGACATGTGTAATGTTTTGGCACTCTATAAATAAAACTGAATTGAATTTAATTGAATAATATGCACAAATAAACACCATGCAATCCAATGGGATTTTATCCGGGTGTCTCAACTGTACCCTTCTGACCATCTTGCACATTTTTTTAAGTAATGCAATAACCTTGCATGAAAGGATGTCATGAAATAAGTCAGTTTGTCGAGCACAGAATGACCTTTGCAATGATGTTAGAAAAGTATAACAGTCACATTGGAGTAATAAGATATTCACTGTGGAAGGAACATGGTTAAGTGAAATTCTCACTATGGTAAAAATACTTTTGCCAATATCTTTGGACAGGAGATATGCACAGTGTCCAAATTTCCCATGATTAAAGAAAACACTAACACACATGTGTAGCAAAAATCATAGATCAGGCTTGGTTTGCAGGCAAGATATTTAAGGTGTCTCAACTGTACACATGACCCAACTGTACTCAGTCTACCCTACTAAACACGCTGGGATAGTATAGCTACTGTAAAGGGCATATCTAGGCGTTTACAACACTGGGAAAGCCTAAAGGCCATATAGACTACTATGTGTTTAAAACACGCTGGGATAGCCTGAAGGGCATATAGACTACTAGATAGATTGATAGATATATACTTTATTGTTCCCCAAGGGGAAATTCAAGGTCCCAGCAGCTTAAAACACCACACACAACATACACTAGTCTACAGTGTAAACAGGAAAATATAAAGCAAATCAACATGACTAAAGGAGCAGTAAAATAGGCTACTAGAAATAAAGATGTGCATGAATGCACTGAGGATTGGTAGGCCTACTGTGATCCAGTATGAGGTATGAGGTGTGTCGTGTGTGTCAAGTTGGTAGTGCAAATGTGTAGCTAATTGTGTAAAACACGCTGGGATAGGATGGGTATGGGGTGTGGGGGGGGGGGGGGGGTTGTAGGCTATCAGGCGTTGGCATGTAGGCCTATTGGGGCAGCCGTGGTGTACTGGTTAGCGCATCGGGCTTGTAACCGGAGGGTTGCCGGTTCGATCCCCGACCAGTCCACGGCTGAAGTGCCCTTGAGCAAGGCACCTAACCCCTCACTGCTCCCCGAGCGCCGCTGGTTGGGCAGGCAGCTCACTGCTCTGGGTTGTGTGATTCACCTCACTGTGTGTTCACTGTGTGCTGTGTGTTCACTAATTCGGTTAAATTGGGTTAAATGCAGATAACTGAATTTCCCTCACGGGATCAAAAAAGTATATATTCATTCATTCATTTCATTCATGTAGGCCTATAAAACAGCCTCCCCGGGTCCAGATCACATCACAGGACGAGCTAGCACTGGGAAATAACGCAACCACTGACAGATAGCGGGCGCCTTGTTTATAATACAGCACAGGGACTAATATTTTAGAATAATGTAATTATATTTTTACCAACTCAGTCTCAGAGTTTCATTAATCATCATTCTTTAGACAAATTGCACACATTTGAAACGGGCCCTGGAGCGGAGCGCAGAGAGAGACTGCCTACGTCAGAGGCACGCAGAGCTTAGGTGACGTGTGACGCAGTGTCCTGCGGTGTCGGGCCTGCTAGTGGTGGATCGCCGTGAAGTGAAGCCCGAAGGTTGTTTCTTCAGACCAACAACAAAAACAGTGCGAGCGGACTGCCGTGAATGGAAGCGACGAGTGGCTGACTTGCCGTTCACTGATACTGTTTCAATACCCCGTGTTTCGTGGAAGGGGTGAGTATCCGTGGCCCCGCGTTAAACGACATGTTATTGTTGGTGTCTTGTGGGGGAGGGTTTTAGCGACAGGACGACACACCGTATTGAAACACTAGCCAGCTTACCTTGTAGCTTGAGCTAGCGAGCGAGGTAGCTAGCGTTGCTACCCCGAGTGCATAGCCAGCTTTTTACATACATAATTGATGCAGTTTTAGTCGAACGGGTTATGTCAGCATCGGAGTTACTGCAGCTGAAATGGCGACTAGCTGTTGGTGATATAAGCACTGTCCAGTTGGCCCTCTTTATCGTGCACAGTTGCCCCAGTGCCGCGCCGCCGAGCCTGGATCTGCCATAGAGGACTAGTGTTACTCTTTGGCTAGGAGCGATTTAGCAAGCTATGTTGGCTAACCAGTTAACTCGGCCATCTAGATTTGAGGATCTCGGTGGTGATCCACACACACGGTTTCGTCTGAGGAAAAGCAAAAACAGTGATATTTTCAGCACTAACACTAAGCGTTGTCAGTTCGCAGTTACTTTGAGTTAAGGACGGCTTGTGGAGAATGTGAATCGGCCGCATTATTAAAAGTCAAATGTCACTTCAGCTCGTCTCGCCCGCGCGCTCGCTCGCTCCGTAGTGGAAGAGTGTCAGCGTGCGAGAGCTAACGTTAGCGTTCGTCCGCAGCTGCTGGCCACGGCACCTTTCGCTGGTCATTTCGCTTATTCGCGGTTTTAGGTTTCATTTGTGCTTGGTGAGCGAGCGCACTCTCAGCGTTGCCTTCCTCCGCCAGCGCATCCGCGTAGCCGCTGGTCTGTGCGCGAGGCTGTCATTTCTGCTGCGAGGTAGCGCTCGCTCGGCTGTTCCAATTAGCAGGAGACTGTGGCGCTGTAATTGCA
>NC_084996.1:626635-629135 GCF_963854185.1 Sardina pilchardus | reverse complement strand
GTGTGTGAGTGTGTGTGTGTGTGTGTGTGTGTGTGTGTGTGTGTGTGTGTGTGTGTGTGTGTGTGTGTGTGTGTGTGTCAAGCGCTACCAGAACCCTCCGCCCCATTGGATCTGGAGCACAGGGCATCGTGTGAGTGTGTGTGTGTGTGTGTGTGTGTGTGTGTGTGTGTAAAGTGAAAGTATAGGCCCCCACCTCACACACATGTCAATCATATCTGTGAGGGGGTTCCTGTCGTGTCTGTGTGTGTGTCTGTGTGCGTGTGTGTGCTTGTTAACATCTTGTGTTTTTAGGGGTCAGGCTGGGACACACACACACACACACACTCACTCTGATGGTTCCTCACTCACTCACACACTCCTGCGTTGCAGCTCGGCCTATGATCACACACACACACACACACACACACACACACACACACACAAACACACACACACTAGGGGTGCACGATTCAGAAAATGTCACGATTCGATTTCAATTTTCAGGCTCAAGATTCAATTTAAAATCGATTTTCGATTCTGGATTCAGAAAACTGTTGGCAGTATCAGGGCTCCAGACTAACTTTTTGCATTGGTTGCACTGGTGCGCCTAGTTTTTTTAGCACAAAATTTAGGTGCACCCACATTTTTCCTTGCGTTGCCTTTATTGCTCTCCTTCCATATAATATGAATGATTTTTTAACAATTAGGCGTGTCTTTATTTGAAACACATTGTATAAGGAATATACATTTTATTGATAAAGATACGCCTGACATAATGACACACACACACACACACACACACACACACACACACATACACACACACACACACACACACACACACACACTCCTGTGTTGCAGCTCGGCGTACGATCACACACACTCACACACACACACACAATCTGTGGTGGTTGCTCACACACACACACTGGTGTGTTTCAGCTCGGCGTACGATCACAACTTGGAGCGGAATGTGGCGATTAAGAAGCTGAGCCGACCGTTCCAGAACCAGACGCACGCCAAGCGCGCCTTCCGAGAGCTCGTCCTCATGAAGTGTGTCAACCACAAGAACGTAAGACACACACACACACACACACACACACACACACACACTAAACATGCCTATAGAGAACAGAACTATATTTGAGAGTGTGTAACCATATTTGAGAGGTAATTTGTGATGACGTCATGTTGTGTGTGTTTGTTTGTGTGTTTGTGTGTGTGTGTGTGTGTGTGTGTGTACAGATCATCGGCTTATTAAACGTCTTCACCCCTCAGAAGACACTTGAGGAGTTTCAGGATGTGTAAGTGACATTTGTTAATGTGTGTGTGTGTGTGTGTGTGTGTGCGTGCAGGTATCTGGTGATTATCCTGATGGATGCTAACCTGTGTGTGTGTGTGTGTGTGTGTGTGCGTGCAGTTATCTGGTGATGGAGCTGATGGATGCTAACGTGTGTGTGTGTGTGTGTGTGTGTGTGTGTGTGTGTGTGTGTGTGTGTGTGTGTGTGTGTGTGTGTGTGTGTGTGTGTGTGTGTGTGTGTACAGGTACCTAGTGATGGAGCTGATGGATGCTAACCTGTGTGTGTGTGTGTGTGTGTGTGTGTGTGTACAGGTACCTGGTGATGGAGCTGATGGATGCTAACCTGTGTGTGTGTGTGTGTGTGTGTGTGTGTGTGTGTGTACAGGTACCTGGTGATGGAGCTGATGGATGCTAACCTGTGTGTGTGTGTGTGTGTGTGTGTGTGTGTGTGTGTGTGTGTGTGTGTGTATGAACAGGTACCTGGTGATGGAGCTGATGGATGCTAACCTGTATGTGTGTGTGTGTGTGTGTGTGTGTGTGTGTGTGTGTGTGTGTGTGTGTGTGTGTGTGTGTGTGTGTGTGTGTGTGTGTGTGTGTGTGTGTGTGTGTGTGTGTGTGTGTGTGTGTACAGGTACCTGGTGATGGAGCCGATGGATGCTAACCTGTGTGTGTGTGTGTGTGTGTGTGTGTGTGTGTGTGTACACAGGTACCTGGTGATGGAGCTGATGGATGCTAACCTGTGTGTGTGTGTGTGTGTGTGTGTGTGTGTGTGTGTGTGTGTACACAGGTACCTAGTGATGGAGCTGATTGATGCTAACCTGTGTGTGTGTGTGTGTGTGTGTGTGTGTGTGTGTGTGTGTGTGTGTGTGTGTACAGGTACCTAGTGATGGAGCTGATGGATGCTAACCTGTGTGTGTGTGTGTGTGTGTGTGTGTGTACAGGTACCTGGTGATGGAGCTGATGGATGCTAACCTGTGTGTGTGTGTGTGTGTGTGTGTGTGTGTGTGTGTGTGTGTGTACACAGGTACCTGGTGATGGAGCTGATGGATGCTAACCTGTGTGTGTGTGTGTGTGTGTGTGTGTGTGTGTGTGTGTACACAGGTACCTAGTGATGGAGCTGATTGATGCTAACCTGTGTGTGTGTGTGTGTGTGTGTGTGTGTGTGTGTGTGTGTGTGTGTGTGTGTGTGTGTACAGGTACCTAGTGATGGAGCTGATGGAT
>NC_084996.1:619135-621635 GCF_963854185.1 Sardina pilchardus | reverse complement strand
TAGCACTGCACTTAGCTAAACTAGGCTAGCCCTGCGTTAAGCTAAACTAGGCTAGCACTGCGCTAAACTAAGCTAGCCCTGCGTTAAGCTAAACCAGGTTAGCACTGCACTTAGCTAAACCAGGCTAGCCCTGCGTTAAGCTAAACCAGGCTAGCACTGCGTTAAGCAAACTAGGCTAGCCCTGCGCTAAGCTAAACTAGGCTAGCCCTGCGCTAAGCTAAACTAGGCTAGCACTGCGCTAAGCTAAACTAGGCTAGCACTGCGCTTAGCTAAACTAGGCTAGCCCTGCGTTTAGCTAAACTAGCCCGGCGTTGAGCTAAACTAGCACTACGTTAAACTAAACTAGGCTAGCACTGCGTTAAGCAATCTAGGCTAGCACTGCGCTAAGCTAAACTAGGCTAGCACTGCGCTAAGCTAAACTAGGCTAGCACTGCGTTAAGCTAAATTAGGCTAGCCCTGCGTTAAGCTAAACTAGGCTAGCCCTGCGGTAAGCTAAACTAGGCTGGCCCTGCGCTAAGCTAAACTAGGCTAGCCCTGTGTTAAAAAAAAACTAAATTAGCCCTGTGCTAAGATAAACTAGGCTAGCCCTGCTAATGTTCAGATTTGGGCCCATGTTCTTATTTTGCTAAACTAAGATAACTTGGCTATGCCCTGCCCAAGCCCTTATCTGGAAAAATTAAGCTTAGTTAATTTAGCCTTCTTTATGTACTTATGCATAGAGGGGCTAACTTATAGGCACCCTTTGCACTTAAAAAGCTAAGCGAAGCTATCCCTCCCTGTGCACAGTCTTAGTCCTTATCTGGCTAAACTAAGATAAACTAAACTAGCCCTGTCCTGTGCTAGCCCTGTGTGACCCAGTGCTAGCGGCTGCGTGGCTAAGCCCAGAAGTGAGCTGTCCTGTGCTAGCCCTGTGTGACCCAGTGCTAGCGGCTGCGTGGCTAAGCCCAGAAGTGAGCTCTGCTGTTTGAGGCCCGTGGTTCTGGAGGCCCGTGGTTCTTTTGAGTGCTGCTGTTCTGCCACCATCTTGACTCAGCACCCTGTAGCCTGCATGAAGCACCCCCCCCCCACCTCACCTGTCAGCCCCCCCCACCATCCCACCTCACCTGTTTGCTTCCTGTTTGGACTTTCATTTCCTGTTTGTTTGTTTGTTGTTTAGTTGTTTGTTTTGAAAGCGGTGCATGCTAATGTGTTTATGTTGTCCCTTCATGTTTCAGTTGATGTGTGGTCAATCGGCTGCATCATGGCTGAGATGGTCAGAGGCAGTGTATTGTTCCCAGGCACTGACCGTATCCTTACGCTTCATCCATCGTGTGTGTGTGTGTGTGTGTTTGAGTGAGTGAGTGAGTGTGTGTTTGGGAGTGTGTGTGTGTGTGTGTGTGTGTGTGTGAGTGTGTGTGTGTGAGTGAGTGAGTGAGTGAGTGAGTGAGTGAGTGAGTGAGTGAGTGAGTGAGTGAGTGAGTGAGGGAGGGAGGGAGGGAGGGAGTGAGGGAGTGTGAGTATCAGTGCATCTTAATTGAACATTTGTTTGTTTGTTTGTTTACTGTGTTTGCATCAGTAGTGTGTGTTGGTTTATTTGTGTATTGTGTTGACATGAGTAGTGTCCTTCTGTTGCTCCCCTACGGCTGAACACACCAGTCATTCCCCCTCTGCTGCCCTCTCCTGGCGACACTAGGAAAGACACACAGACGCACCCATCCACCCTTGTGAGTAGGGCTGAACGATTGTAGCCTGGGTTTTCCCATACTGCCTTGCGCGGTGATTTCAATCCCGCTGCTAAGCCAGTCTGGAAACTAACGCCCAAATGTTCGCCTGATGTTGGCGAACCAATCACAGAACATCCGAGAAGTTTCCGTTGCCTTCTTGCGTCTACATTCGACGCCAAAGGATTTACGGCAGCCCTTAGCGTTGCATACGAACGAGTTGGGTGAGCTATGCGCATTTGATAGACATCCGTGGCGCCCAATGAACGGATCTGGGCATTTTTTCAAATACGAGAAAATGAACGTCTGGTTGCCAGACCACGTCTCATTTGAGAAGTGGGAGGCGTTAGCCAGGCTAGAACGATTGTGGAAAATAATCTAATTGCGATTTTTCTTGCCAATATTGCGATTGCGATGCGATATGCCATTATTTTTTTAAGGTGTTTGTCTTGTGAATTATTCAACAAAAACAAGCAGTAAATAATATAGTATGGGCAATAGGCTCTTAGATTAAAAAATAAACTGTTATTTCCTGGAAGTCATACCTCTGTTATGATGACAGGTGAAGCATGAATTGATGAATGCCATTTTTTTTTTGTAGCTTCTTCAATCACAATAGTAGGCCTATATTTGAACTTTCAACCTTGTAGGCCTACACATCAGAACATAAAGTAGGCCTACTGGAAGTACAAGGAAGCCTGGTGTAAAGATTAAAATGAAAGTCAGTAACAAGTCACACAAACAAAAGTGCAGATTGCAAAAATATGAAAATATTAATAAATCTGTGGCTTATTAGGCAG
>NC_084996.1:589135-614135 GCF_963854185.1 Sardina pilchardus | reverse complement strand
GTGTGTGTGTGACGCTATATTCTCCTCTGCTATAGCGAGTCAGGCCAGAGACAGGTGTGTGTGTGTGTGTGTGTGACGCTATATTCCCCTCTGCTATAGCGAGCCAGGCCAGAGACAGGTGGGTGTGTGTGTGTGTGTGTGTGTGTGTGTGTGTGTGTGTGTATGACGCTATATTCCCCTCTGCTATAGCGAGCCAGGCCAGAGACAGGTGTGTGTGTGTGTGTGTGTGTGTGTGTGTGTGACGCTATATTCCCCTCTGCTATATAGCGGCCCAGGTCAGAGACAGGTGTGTGTGTGTGTGTGTGTGTGTGTGTGTGTGTAACGCTATATTCCCCTCTGCTATAGCGAGTCAGGTCAGAGACAGGTGTGTGTGTGTGTGTGTGTGTGTGTGTGTGTGTGTGACGCTATATTCCCCTCTGCTGTAGCGAGCCAGGCCAGAGACAGGTGTGTGTGTGTGTGTGTGTGTGTGTGTGTGTGTGTGTGTGTGTGTGTGTGTGTGTGTGTGTGTAACGCTGTATTCCCCTCTGCTGTAGCGAGTCAGGCCAGAGACCTGCTGTCTAAGATGCTGGTGATTGACGCCTCCAAGCGCATATCTGTGGATGAGGCCCTGCAGCACCCCTACATCAACGTGTGGTATGACCCGTCCGAGGTGGAAGCGGTGAGCCGGGACTACCCATTCTCACTGTTTTAGGGGTGATGATGTGTGACTGGGGACAGCAACATGGTGCGTGTGTGTGGTGTGGTGTGGTGATTGACAGATGATTTGCAGCTGGAGAGAGAGAGTGTGTGTATGTGTATGTGTGTATATGTGTGTAGATAATTGACCTGTGTATGTGTATATAAGCGTGTGTGTGTGTGTGTGTGTGTGTGTGTGTGTGTGTGTGTGTGTGTGTGTGTGTGTGTGTGTGTGTGTGTGTGTGTGTGTGTGTGTGTGTGTGTGTGTGTGTGTGTGTGTGTGTGTGTGTGTGTGTGCGCGTGACTGGATAATGACCAGTGTGTGTGAGACTAGATAATGACCAGTGTGTGTGTGAGACTAGATAATGACCAGTGTGTGTGTTGTCTCCTCAGCCCCCCCCTGTGATCACAGACAAGCAACTGGATGAGCGAGAGCACACAGTGGAAGAGTGGAAAGGTAGAGCACACACACACACACACACACACACACACACACACACACACACACACACACAGTGGAAGAGTGGAAAGATAGAGCACACACACACACACACACACACACACACACAGTGGAAGAGTGGAAAGGTAGAGCACACACACACACACACACACACACACACACACACACACACACACACACAGTGGAGGAGTGAAAAGGTAGAGCGCACACACACACACACACACACAGTGGAAGAGTGGAAAGGTAGAGCGCACACACACACACACACACACACACACACACAGTGGAAGAGTGGAAAGGTAGAGCACACACACAGTGGAAGAGTGGAAAGGTAGAGCACACACACAGTGGAAGAGTGGAAAGGTAGAGCACACACACACACACACACACACACACACACATACACTCAGAGGAGGAGTGGAAAGTAGGGTTGTGCTGATGGACGATATCATTGTCCATCGTGATGGTTGACAGACATCACAATGGAAAGCAACCATGGTGAGGCCACTTACTTCTAAAATATAAGAAATTCAAAACCTTTCTCTGGAAATGAAATGGAGCCTAGAACTGATGCATATTTAGGGTGCTTTAGAGGCGGTCAGCCAAACAGTGCAAAATGAAAAGACGTATTAGTCTGAGACTACCGTCTTGTTCAAATAAGTCCTCCTTGCAACCTGAATGTGTTACTTGCCACGTTTACATGATGTTTTTAATTCCGAATTAGTTTATTCAGAATTAAATAAATCGGAATTAAAATATTCTCCTTCGAGTTTACATGGAAATAATAATTCCGAATTGGCGTTTACATGGAGCATAGGTTAATTCCACTTTATTGTATTCCGCTGAACGTCTGGGGGTCGGGAAGGGTTCCGATTGGACAGGCGGTGCATGAACGCAGCCTAATTAAGGTCTACCGGAAGAAAACAAACTTTAGCTGGCTAGCAACTTTTTTGTCATCTCGGGTTAACGTTACAGCATGGGCAATAACATAATGAAAACGGTTTTCGCAGTAATTCTGATAATAGGCCTAATATTTAACCAGCAGCTCGAGAATATTGTCAAGCTTCACGTTTGCTAGCTGAGGAGGAGAACAGTGCCGGAGAAGGGGGGAAGAAGACTGAGCCGAATTAGCAATGAAATGAGCATGCGCTTCTTCTTCTTCCTCCTTGTATGAGCATGCGCCAAACAAACGGAATAAACTTTGAATCGGAATAAAGGTTTACATGATCAAGGAGTGCGTTAATTCCGGAATAAACCAACCACTTAAATCGGAATTAAGTTTAATTCTGAATAATCATTTTCAAGCGGAATAAGCGTTTACATGGTCTCTTTAAAGCGGAATTAACTTTTATTCCGATTTAACTTGGTTTTATTCGGAATTAAAGCTCTCATGTAAACGCAGCAACTGTCTTTTTTAGGCAGCATGTCTCGCAGTGTACTGTACATTGAACGTAAAACATGTACCCTAATAATGTTTAAGAAGAAAATGGTTGGCTACAAATGGATTATTATTGTTACGACTAGGAAATTCTAGCTGTAATTTGTTGCGAGGCTACAGCACTGAAGCACCAAATGCGTCATTCTCCACCGTGTTAAAATAAACATTTATTTAGTTATCGTTATAGGCTCAGAAGCTATAACCTACGTCATTCTCCACCGTGTTAAAATAAACCATTTATTTCGTTATCGTTATCGGATCAGAAGCAATAACCTACGTCATTCTCCACCGTGTTAAAATAAACCATTTATTTCGTTATCGTTATAGCATCAGAAGCTATAACCTACGTCATTCTCCACCGTGTTAAAATAAACCATATATTTCGTTATCGTTATCAGAAGCTATAGCCTACGTCATTCTCCACCGTGTTAAAATAAACCATTTATTTCGTTATCGTTATAGCATCAGAAGCTATAACCTACGTCATTCTCCACCGTGTTAAAATAAACCATATATTTCGTTATCGTTATAGGATCAGAAGCTATAACCTACGTCATTCTCCACCGTGTTAAAATAAACCATATATTTCGTTATCGTTATAGGATCAGAAGCTATAACCTACGTCATTCTCCACCGTGTTAAAATAAACCATATATTTCGTTATCGTTATAGGATCAGAAGCTATAACCTACGTCATTCTCCACCGTGTTAAAATAAACCATATATTTCGTTAAGTGCTGCCACTAACGACTAATTTTCTAACGATTAATCTTTCGACTAATTTTTCGATTAGTCGACTAATCTAAACGACTATTTTGTTTTTGTTTTGTTTTTTTTTTAATCAAGTTTTCGTTATTTTGTTGTGTCCATTTTATTTTTAAATAAAATGGACTCAATTGAAGGGCCAAAACATGACATCTAGCCATAGATATAGATATGCTCATATCAATATCAGCCTACTTTTGTAGAGTTAATAACAGAATTAATAACATTACAACCGTTAGAGACGGGAGACCAAAAATAAATAGGGGGTCAAAAGCAAAACGATTAGTCGACTAAAAAAAATTGGCGTCGACTAATTTTCATAATCGATTAGTTTGATTATGTCGATTAATCGCGGCAGCACTAATTTCGTTATCGTTATAGGATCAGAAGCTATAACCTACGTCTTTCACTGCACACACACACACACACACTTACACTCACACTATGTCTCTCTCTCCCTGTATGTGTGTGTGTGTGTGTGTGTCTGCAGAGTTGATCTATAAGGAGGTGTTGGACTGGGAGGAGAGAACAAAAAATGGGGTGATCAGAGGACAGCCCCCCACCCTAGGTACGTCTCTACACACACACACACACACACACACACACACACACACACACACACACACACACACATGCCCCCCACCCTAGGTACACACACATACATGCCCCCCACCTTAGGTACACGTACCCACCCACCCACACACACATATGCCCCCCATCCTAGGTACGTCTCTACACACACACACACACACACACACACACACATGCCCCCCACCCTAGGTACACACACACGCACACATACCCCCCACCTTAGGTACATGTACACACACACACACACACACACACACACACACACACACACACACACATGCCCCCCATCCTAGGTAAGTCTCTATATACACACACACACACGCCCCCCAACCTAGGTACACACACACTAGGGCTGTCAATCTTCCTCTAGTATCCCATTCGAATTTCATTCAATATTATTTTTCTAAATTCAAATTATATTCAAATATTTAATGGTCAATTTCGACTTAGTAATATTTACTATTTTTCTATCTACTCACACTGTAAAAACTGGCTTAGCCTATGCCACTGCCATTATGACATTGTAGTGACTTGTTTTACATGATAGCTGTCTTGCTAAGTAAATGATAGTCCTTTTCTGACTGAGAAACATTACATTCACGTTACAGAAATAACGGGCTCAGGGGGATTTCGCAGTGTGAAAGGTAGACTTGTTTTGGTCCCAGGTTGCTGCTATTTCAGTTAGCTCGTTGGCTAGTTAGCTAGCATTAGGCAAACGTTCCAAAAAGACGTGCTGGCCTTACTGTCAGACGGTTTTGGTAACATAGCAACAATAAACACCGAAGCGCTGAGAAAAGGAGGAGGGAGCTCTCAGCAGCACCTAAAGCTGTCGTAGCTAAATATAGTCAACATTTAAAAAAATAAATAAAAAATAAATAAAATACATTCGAATTATAATTTTAACATTCGAATAGTATTAATTTTTTACAAATTCGAATTCTATTCGAATCCCGAAATTCGTTCCAACAGCCCTAACACACACACACGCACACACACATTCCCTCCAACCTAGGTACACACACACACACACACACGCCCCCACCCTAGGTAAGTCTCTCCACACACACACACACGCCCCCCACCCTAGGTAAGTCTCTTCACATATGCCAGAAGTGTGTGTGTGTGTGTAAGGTGCTGTAACGTGGGTAACGTGTGTATAACGTGTGTGTGTGTGTACAGCACAGGTGCAGGCGCAGCAGTGATGGTGTGTATGTAACGTGTTTGTGTGTGTGTGTGTGTGTGTGTGTGTGTGTGTAATGTGTGTGTAATGTGTGTGTGCAGTGCAGGTACAGCAATGATAATGTGTGTGTGTGTGTGTGTGCAGCACAGGTGCAAGTGCAGCAATTATAACGTGTGTGTGTGTGTAACGTGTGTGTAGCGTGTTGGTGTGTGTGTAACGTGTGTGTAACGTGTGTGTGAAATGTGTGTGTGTGTGTGCAGCACAGGTGCAGGTGCAGCAGTGATAACGTGTGTGTGTGTAACGTGTGTGTAGCGTGTTGGTGTGTGTGTGTGTAATGTTTGTGTAACGTGTGTGTGACGTGTGTGACGTGTGTGTAACGTGTGTTTGTGTGCAGCGCAGGTGCAGGTGCAGCAGTGATGGTGTGTTTGTAACGTGTGTTTAACGTGTGTGTGTGTGTGTGTGTGTGTGTGTGTGCAGCGCAGGTGCAGGTGCAGCAGTGATGGCGTGTGTGTGTGTGTGTGTGTAACGTGTGTTTAACGTGTGTGTGTGTGTGTGTGTGTGTGTGTGTAACGTGTGTGTAACGTGTGTGTGTGTGTGTGTGTGTGCAGCGCAGGTGCAGGTGCAGCAGTGATGGCGTGTGTGTGTGTGTGTGTGTAACATGTGTTTAACATGTGTGTGTGTGTGTGTGTGTGTGTGCAGCGCAGGTGCAGGTGCAGCAGTGATGGCGTGTGTGTGTGTGTGTGTGTGTGTTTAACGTGTGTTTAACGTGTGTGTGTGTGTGTAACGTGTGTTTAACGTGTGTGTGTGTGTGTGTGTGTGTGTGCAGCGCAGGTGCAGGTGCAGCAGTGATGGCGTGTGTGTGTTTAACGTGTGTGTAACATGTGTGTAACGTGTTTGTGTGTGTGTGTGTGTAACGTGTGTTTAACGTGTGTGTGTGTGTGTGTGTGTGTGTGTGCAGCGCAGGTGCAGGTGCAGCAGTGATGGCGGACCCTTCGCCTCGTCCCTCCTCCTCCTCCTCGTCTGTAACCGATGTGTCGTCCATGTCCACCGATCCCGCCTCCCCCATCGCCACGGATACCGACAGCAGCGCCACGGCAACGGCAACGGCCACGGCAACACTGGGCTGCTGCAGGTGACCACGCCCACCGGCCTCCCATTGGCTCTCCTGAGGGGGGAGGGGGAGGGGCCAGAGGAGCTGAGGGCTCGCGAGAGCCAATCAGACGCCTCCTCCCGACACCTCACCAGCTCCACATGAACTGTTTGTTTGTTTGTTTGTTTTTTTGTTTGTTTGTTGTTTTCCCACGTGTCATCTTACTTTAAGCTAACGCTGCGGCATCATCTTGCCATATTCATGTCGAGCGTTTGAAGTCATTTGCAGGCTTTTAAGGTAAATATTTTTTTTAGACTTGTTTATGGTTCATTGTTTTTGTTTATTGCGGTGAGCGTGCGAAACCCCCGCCCTTATTTATTTACCCTCCCACCCCCGAGTGGGAAGCTCCGCCTCCGTTGCTATGGCTTCCTGAGTGGAGATATTATGGGATGTGCTCACATAGGCTGCAGATTGGGAAGCTCTCCTACAGCGAAGAGTGTGTGTGTGTGTGTGTGTGTGTGTGTGTGTGTGTGTGTGTGTGTGTGTCATGCACACACTCCTGCATCTCATACTTGTAAAATATCAATGTAAGAACCTGTTGTACTCTGTGAATACTTTCGTTGGTGATCTGGAGATCTGATGATCGTGCAAAAGATGTTTTGATTAAGCTAATTCATCTATGTTTGTTTGTTTGTTTGTTTTGTTTGTCCTTTTGAAAAAGATTTTCTGTTGGAAACGTAAGGGTAATCGTAGTCTTTTCAAGCAAAAAGAGACAAAAAGCTTTTCAACTTTTCCACATTATTAAGGTTGCTATGGTTGCTATGGTTGCTTCTGACACTGTTGATCTTCACACACTGCTCCTCCTCACAGAGAGAGAGAGAGAGAGAGAGAGAGAGAGAGAGAGAGAGAGAGAGAGAGAGAGAGAGAGAGAGAGGCGCCGCCGACAACTCTCCAGGCCGGAGAGGAGGAGAGGAGGAGGAGGAGAGGGGAAGGAGAGGAAGAGGAGAGGAAAGGAGGAGGTGGGGGAGAGGGTTGTGGGGAGAGGAGGGGGGGGGGGTGCTGTGTGCTGAAGATGAGAAGATGTAGAGACTGTTTAGAACACTAGCCACAGGTTGGGCACAGGAACTGTGTGTGTGTGTGTGTGTGTGTGTGTGTGTGTGTGTGTGTGTGTGTGTGTGTGTGTGTGTGTGTGTGTGTGTGTGTGTGTGTGTGTGTGTGTGTGTGTGTGTGTGTGTGTGTGTGTGTGTGTGTGTGTGTGTGTGTGTGTGTGTGTGTGTGTGTGTGTGTGTGTGTGTGTGTGTGTGTGTGTGTGTGTGTGTGTGTGTGTGTGTGTGTGTGTGTGTGTGTGTGTGTGTGTGTGTGCGCGTGCGCGTGCGTGCGTGCAGTCTGATCCAGCTCCTGCAGTGCTTGTTGTCTCCAAGAGAACCTGCTGCAGAGCCGAACCAAAAGGAACCGTGTAGTGGAGCCCCTCTGTGTCAGTAGTAGTCCTGTGTTGTTGTTATTATTATTATTATTATTATTATTGTTTCAGCTTAGGAGAGGAAGTGCCTGTAGTCCAGATGTAGTCATGTGGAGGGAAGAGATAACAGAGGATGATGGGAAATGTAGTCCTTGGGAGCTTGTCAGGCAGACAGAATAATGGGTGATGTAGTCTTGAGGGCATTGTACTGAGAATAATGGGAGATGTAGTCCTGTGTAGGTGGCACAGAGTAGTTCTGGTAATGGGCACAAAAGTAATGATGGGAAATGTAGTCCTCTGAAGAAGGCTGAGCGGATGCTGGGATATGTAGTCCTGTGGTTCTTGGGTGTTGGCAGAGGATGCTGGGATATGTAGTCCTGTGGTTCTTAGGTATTGGGAGAGGATGCTGGGATATGTAGTCCTGTGGCTTGACTTGGCAGGTGGGTGGTTTCCATGGCAGCGGTTGCTGAGGGTGTATTTTTGTATGGTGTGCAGCGGGAGCGTGGGAATGTTTGGGAATGTTTGGGAATGATTGGTCACTTCAGCGATTGCTGTGTTTTAAGAAGCGGTTTTACAGGTCTGAATTTGTAAAGATACTTGTGACTGATGGTTTGCAGCTTTATTTTCGACAAGAAGGATTTGTGATGTACGGCGACCGCTATGGAGTCTGTAGTCCAAAGGGGGTTCAGAGTTCAGCAGAACACACAACAGAATAGGGCCCCACAGTGTGTGTGTGAGTGTGTGTGTCCTTTTTTTCTCTCTCTTGGAGTGGAGTTGCAGTGTGACAGTTCTGTGTGTCGAGAGATGGAGGGAGAGAGAGAGGGAAGAAAGGATAGAGAGAGAGGGAAGAAAGGATAGCAGAAGTCTGGAATGTTGAGCTCTACGTGTTTGAGGTGCAAGTAGGGAGTGAAGAGAGAGAGAAAGAGGGAGGGAGGGAGGGAAGGAGAGAGAGAGAGAGAGGGAGAGAGGGAGGGAAGGAGTGAGAGGGAGAGAGGGAGGGAGAGAGAGAAGGAGAAAGAGGGAGGGAGAAGGAGAGAGAGAGAGGCAGCCAGCCAGAGGAGAGGCTTGTGTGTGTGTGCGTGTGCACGTGTGCGTGTGTGCATGCTTTACTCTTTTCATTTTAAGTGCTCTTAATTTCTCAGCCCTGAGCTCTTGGAGTAGAAGAGTTTCTGTCGCATTTTAATTTGATCGTCAACCCCTCACGACCCCTTTAACCTCTCACGACCCCTTTAACCTCTCACGTCAACCCCTCAAGACCCCTTTAACCTCTCACGACCCCTTTAACCTCTCACGTCAACCCCTCACGACCCCTTTAACCTCTCACCTCAACCCCTCACGACCCCTTTAACCTCTCACGTCAACCCCTCACGACCCCTTTAACCTCTCACGTCAACCCCTCACGACCCCTTTAACCTCTCACGTCAACCCCTCACGACCCCTTTAACCCCTCACGTCAACCCCTCACGACCCCTTTAACCTCTCACGTCAACCCCTCACGACCCCTTTAAACTCTAACCCCCCCCCGGTCCTGCAGATGGGAACTCTAATTCATCCCCCGCTCCTCCAGAAGGTGGCGCTGTAAGGCCGGCGCGGCTCCTGAACTACCTCACGCTGCGCTGCGCTGCGGTGTGTGTGTGTGTGTGTGTGTGTGTGTGTGTGTGTGTGTGTGTGTGTGTGTGCGCTGCGGTGTGGTGTGGGTGCTGGGACTGCGTGAGGAGGAGGCAGATAGACTATTTATTTATTTTCAACGTGTACAGTGAGCAATGTTAGGAGAACTTCTAGTTTTGTACATTATGTAAACTTCACCTAGAAGTAAGAGATCAGATTTATGTATTTTATTCTGATTTTTTTTTTTTTTTTTTTTTTTTTGGTTTCTTTCTTTTTTTTTCTTTTATTGTTTTTTTCCTTTTTTTACATTTCATGTGCAATACCTTCTGTAGTGTGTGCTGGTGATAGCTCCTGGTGTAGTCATGGTAACGGTAGTTGTGTGTGTGTGTGTGTGTGTGTGTGTGTGTGTGTAGGGAAGTGTTTCTTCCTCAGGGTCAGTCAGACCCTCCCAGCCTGTTGCAAGATGTTACAGAGGCAGTCCTGGCCACACAAACACACATACCCGTGTGTGTGTGTCTGTGTCTGTGTGTGTGTGCGTGTGTGTGTGTGTGTGTGTGTGTGTGTGTGTGTGTGTGTGTGTGAGTGAGGCAGAGTGTCCCAGAGAGTGTCATGGTCTCTCGTCGCAGTCAGACACCAACCACAAGTAAAAATAAACAAATGAATGAATGAATAAATAAATACATAAATAAATGAATAAATAAAGCAGATACTGAACAACAGCTGAACTCCACCTTGTGAACGTGTGCTTCTGCTGCTGTGTGAGTGAGTGAGCCCTGCGGGAGAGTGTGAGTATAGCACCACCTGGTGCTGTGGAGGGGCACTACTGGTAGCTGCAGCCCTGCGGGAGAGTGAGAGTATAGCGCCACCTGGTGCTGTGGAGGGGCACTACTGGTAGCTGCAGCCCTGCGGGAGAGAGTGAGTGGCGCCACCTACGGCTCTGGAGGGGCACTACTGGTAGCTGCAGCCCTGCGGGAGAGTGTGAGTATAGCGCCATCTGCTGATGTGGAGGGGCACTACTGGACGAGCCTGCACCGCCCCCCCCCCACCCCGCGGGGCATCTTCAAAACAACATGGCCGCCAATAAAACATTCAGTTTGAACACGCCACTGCTGTCTAGCTCAGTCTTTTACTCATCACACACACACACACACAAAACTCACACGCACACACAGACACCCTCTGAACTGGAGGACAACTCTCTTCATACAGAATGTTGGTGCATGTCTCATCTCTAGCATGGCGCTGGATCAGAGCTCCAGTGTTCACTATGGTGTTGAGTTGACCATAGATATATATAGATCTAAGGTGTTCACTATGGTGTTGAGTTGACCATAGATATATATAGATCTAAGGTGTTCAATATGGTGTTGAGTTGACCATAGATATATATATAGATCTAAGGTGTTCAATATGGTGTTGAGTTGACCATAGATATATATAGAGATCTAAGGTGTTCAATATGGTGTTGAGTTGACCATAGATATATAGATCTAAGGTGTTCACTATGGTGTTGAGTTGACCATAGATATATAGATCTAAGGTGTTCACTATGGTGTTGAGTTGACCATAGATATATAGATCTAAGGTGTTCACTATGGTGTTGAGTTGACCATAGATATATATAGATCTAAGGTGTTCACTATGGTGTTGAGTTGACCATAGATATATATAGATCTAAGGTGTTCACTATGGTGTTGAGTTGACCATAGAGATCTAAGGTGTTCACTATGGTGTTGAGTTCACCATAGATATATATAGATCTAAGGTGTTCACTATGGTGTTGAGTTGACCATAGATATATATCGATCTAAGGTGTTCACTATGGTGTTGAGTTGACCATAGATATATATATAGATCTAAGGTGTTCACTATGGTGTTGAGTTCACCATAGATATATATAGATCTAAGGTGTTCACTATGGTGTTGAGTTGACCATAGATATATATATAGATCTAAGGTGTTCACTATGGTGTTGAGTTGACCATAGATATATAGAGATCTAAGGTGTTCCATATGGTGTTGAGTTGACCATAGATATATATACAGTAGATCTAAGGTGTTCACTATGGTGTTGAGTTTACCATAGATATATATAGATCTAAGGTGTTCCATATGGTGTTGAGTTGACCATAGATATATATAGATCTAAGGTGTTCACTATGGTGTTGAGTTGACCATAGATATATATATAGATCTAAGGTGTTCACTATGGCGTTGAGTTGACCATAGATATATATATAGATCTAAGGTGTTCACTATGGCGTTGAGTTGACCATAGATATATATATAGATCTAAGGTGTTCACTATGGTGTTGAGTTCACCATAGATATATATAGATCTAAGGTGTTCACTATGGTGTTGAGTTGACCATAGATATTAGGGGTGTAAAAAATAACCGATACATATCGATATTCGTTTTTAACCTGTAAAAGACGACTACATCGATGCATCAAGCCTCGTTTCGAATTTTTCATGACATGAATCGGTTATTGTTTCGATTTAAAAGAAACAAATCGGTTCACATTCGCAAACGTTTCTTATGAAATACTCGATTTCCTGGCCTGGTGCGTGGCTGTGTGCATCCCAATTTTGATTTGAGAACAATGACAGCCTCTCATTGGTCAAAGATGGCATAGCCTATCACGTTCTTCTATCCATTCCAACGAAACGTGCCCTGGACGTGCCTGAAGGAATGAGATGCTAGTCTTCCTCAGAAAAGATTTCTGACAACTCCGAACCTATATTCAACGCGCCGGCGAAACTTAAATCCAAAGTTTGGAAGTCGTTTGGCTTTTTCAAAAGAGAAGGTCTCTTTATATGGCTCTGGTTCTATCTCTCCCGTTGTCAAGCGGGCATATCCCAGGATTCTGATTAACTTTAACTTTGAAAGATCGCTACTTTTATAGCCTACATTGCATCCAACTAGCTACAATCCACCTCCGTCATATGCTACAACGTTACTATGGTTCTGCACGTCTGTATTTCAGCTTGGATGCAACGTGACAGTTCATTTAAACTTCGCAACGAGTTTGGCGAATTAATATTCAAGTGTGATACGGGAACTACTTCAAAGGTAGCAGGTTATACGAAGTTAATGGCCACCCCATCAGCCAATCAGAGAAGAGAATTCCATTGTTGAGGGAGATAAGCAGAGAATCATTTATTCTTTTACATGAGAAAAGGCCAAGGGCAAAGCACTGCTTTATTTTCTTTTGTAACGACACCTCTTTGGTCTTTAATTTTTTTATGCAACATATACAGAGATATGTGTTTCTTCTGTTTATTTCTTTATGGTGTCCTCAGTGTGTGCCATTACTAAAATATTATATGAAAAACCTCACCTTTTCACAATAAAATGTTTTGTCATGTTCATACATCAAGTTGTTTGTCCTATTGATAACCATTAACTTGATCATGTAAAATGTGCACAATTGTAAAGTGAATGTGCACAATGAAAAATAACTTTCAGAATGCTTTCGATTATTGAACCGCATCGAATTGCATCGAATCGCATCGAATTGAATCGTACCGAATCGTTTGCTATTAACATGTATCTTTTTTTGAATCGTATCGTGACAATGTATCTAGATGCGAATCGTATCGTCTTTCACATGAGAGATTCACACCCCTAATAGATATATATATAGATCTAAGGTGTTCACTATGGTGTTGAGTTGACCATAGATATATAGAGATCTAAGGTGTTCCATATGGTGTTGAGTTGACCATAGATATATATACAGTAGATCTAAGGTGTTCACTATGGTGTTGAGTTTACCATAGATATATATAGATCTAAGGTGTTCCATATGGTGTTGAGTTGACCATAGATATATATAGATCTAAGGTGTTCACTATGGTGTTGAGTTGACCATAGATATATATAGATCTAAGGTGTTCACTATGGTGTTGAGTTGACCATAGATATATATATAGATCTAAGGTGTTCACTATGGTGTTGAGTTGACCATAGATATATATATATAGATCTAAGGTGTTCACTATGGTGTTGAGTTGACCATAGATATATATAGATCTAAGGTGTTCAATATGGTGTTGAGTTGACCATAGATATATATAGATCTAAGGTGTTCACTATGACTTGGCCGGATTTACCATCCTAGCTTCCGCCATTCATTTGTGCGGAGGGCGCAACTTAAGCCTACCTTACACTGACAAGATTTGGGAAAGATTCTTGAAAGATTGTAGTCTTTTAACTAATGCCCCTCATTCAGACTTTACTCAAAAGACTACAGTCTTTCAAGAATCTTTCCCAAATCTTGTCAGTGTAAGGTAGGCTTTAGTCACTCTCTCCAGTTGAATAATACCTCCATGGTTCCATAATACCTCCATGGTTCCATAATTCCTCCATGGTTCAGCAGGTATCTACTCCAGCAGGTATCTGCTTTTTTTTGTCCTTGTAACTTGTTGTTTACACAATAAAAAATAAAATAAAAATAAAATAAAATAAAAAAAAGGTATCTGCTCCAGATGGAGAGGGGTCAGAGAGGGTCAACACGGAGCGAGAGGCGCAAACGTTCCACCGTTTCCGTGTTCTGTGTTCGCAAAGGGGAGGGGGGCCGAATCCCCCTTTAAGCAGACCTAGAAAGTAACGTTACATTCGAACTGAACTGCTTGCCAATCTGAAAATCGATAACCCACTATGACGTCTTTGCGACACGCCTCTTTAAGCAGACAGGAAATGTTGGAATTTTGCTTCCATTGAGATGCATTATGTTGCTCTATCTTGTCAGTAATGAAGGATCTTTGGTGACGTGATGTTTACATCATTTCCTGGTAAGTGAGGTGATGTTTACATCATTTCCTGGTAAATGAGGTGATGCTTAGACTCATTTGTGGTGAACAGAAACTTTATTTGACATCAATAAATACAGCACCACTTTCAGAACAGAATGAACCATTCAACAAGAACCCTTTTTGGCCTTACATCCATAAATAGTCATTTTCAACAAGAACCTTTTTTGGCCTTACATCCATAAATAGTCACTTTCAACAAGAACCTTTTTTGGCCTTACATCCATAAATAGTCACTTTCAACAAGAACCTTTTTTGGCCTTACATCCATAAATAGTCACTTTCAACAAGAACCTTTTCCTAGCCTTATATCCATAAATGCAGTCACTTACAACAGGAACCTTTTTTTGGTCCCATGCCCCTAAATACAGTCACTTTCAACAGGAACCTTTTCTTGGTCCCATGTGATGCAGTCACTTTCAACAAAAACCTTTTATTGGTCCCATACCCATAAATACAGTCACTTTCAACAGGAACCTTTTCCTGATCTTATAGCCACAAATGCAGTCAATTTCAACAGGAACCTTTTGTTGGTCCCAAATCCATAAACACAGCATTACATATAACAGGAACCTTTTGCTGGTCCTGAATCCAGAGCTTTAGAATATCCAAAATGTAGAAAAACAATCAATCACCTGACAGTAGCAGGCCTCCAGTAGCCACTAGCCCTTAGAAGAGTGTGTTTTCTTTTCAGAAGAGTGGTTCTCTTTTCTTAGAAGTGTTTTTGCGTTAATGAGTGTGTCCTCTTGATAAAACTAATATCTAAACATGAATCAGTCGAGAGACTCTCATCCCACTCCTACGGGTTTAACAGCAGCAGCTGAAGAGACATGAGCCCCCCCTGGTGGAGAGAGTGAAACGGTACACATGAGCTCCCCCTGGTGGAGAGAGTGAAACGGTACACATGAGCGCCCCCTGGTGGTACACATGAGCTCCCCCTGGTGGAGAGAGTGAAACGGTACACATGAGAGCCCCCTGGTGGAGAGAGTGAAACGGTACACATGAGCTCCCCCTGGTGGTCTGCCCTGTCTACGAGCACATGCACTAAACTCTATGCAGTGAGCGCTTCTGGCTTCCTTCTACAGTCTAATAGCAATGCCTTCCATTCGCAACCAGAGCACAACATTCTCTTGGCCTCTCAGTAGACCAATCAAAATCAGCACACACAAACATTCTCTTGGCCCAGTGGACCAATCACACACATCAACACACTCAAGGGGCACCCGCCTCTCCACGACGCTGCGCTCCACAGTCCACAGCGGTCCGCTCCGGAAGGCACGGTCAGTTAGAGGTCAGTTAGAGGTCAGTCATCGCTTGCGTGGGGGCAGCTGCTCAAAACCAACATGGCTCCCTTATGTGGGGGCAGTGCCCAGCTTCAGCTGCCCAAAACCAACATGGCTCCCTTATGTGGGGGCAGCTGCCCAAAACCAACATGGCTCCCTTATGTGGGGGCAGCGCTCAGCTCCAGCTGCCCAAAACCAACATGGCCGCCGCACAGGCTCCAGAGGGAATCAGGCTGTTATGTGGTTTGGTGTGGACAGAGCAGCGGTCCAGATGTTATATGTATCTAATATGGTCCAGATGTTGTATGTATCTAATGTGGTCCAGATGATATACTGCATGTATCTAATGTGGTCCAGATGTTATACTGTATGTATCTAATGTGGTCCAGATGTTATACTGCATGTATCTACTGTAATGTCTGGTCCAGATGCTGTATGTATCTAATGTCTGGTCCAGATGTTATATGTATCTAATATGGTCCTGATGTTATATATATCTAATGTCTGGTCCAGATGTATTATGTAGCCTATCTAATGTCTGGTCCAGACGTTATATGTATCTAATGTCTGGTCCAGATGTTATCTGTATCTAATGTCTGGTCCAGATGTTGTATGTATCTAATGTCTGGTCCAGATGTTGTATGTAGCCTATCTAATGCCTGGTCCAGATGTTATCTGTATCTAATGTCTGGTCCAGATGTTGTATGTATCTAATGTCTGGTCCAGATGTTGTATGTAGCCTATCTAATGTCTGGTCCAGATGTTATATATATATCTAATGTCTGGTCCAGATGTTATCTGTATCTAATGTCTGGTCCAGATGTTGTATGTATCTAATGCCTGGTCCAGATGTTATCTGTATCTAATGTCTGGTCCAGATGTTATCTGTATCTAATGTCTGGTCCAGATGTTGTATGTATCTAATGCCTGGTCCAGATGTTATATATATCTAATGTGGTCCAGATGATATACTGTATGTATCTAATGTGGTCCAGATGATATACTGTATGTATCTAATGTCTGGTCCAGATGTTGTATGTATCTAATGCCTGGTCCAGATGTTATATATATCTAATGTGGTCCAGATGTTATACTGTATGTATCTAATATGGTCCAGATGTTATATGTATCTAATATGGTCCAGATGTTATATATATATCTAATGTCTGGTCCAGATGTATTATGTAGCCTATCTAATGTCTGGTCCAGACGTTATATGTATCTAATGTCTGGTCCAGATGTTGTATGTATCTAATGTCTGGTCCAGATGTTGTATGTATCTAATGTCTGGTCCAGATGTTGTATGTAGCCTATCTAATGCCTGGTCCAGATGTTATATGTATCTAATGTCTGGTCCAGATGTTATATATATCTAATGTCTGGTCCAGATGTATTATGTAGCCTATCTAATGTCTGGTCCAGACGTTATATGTATCTAATGTCTGGTCCAGATGTTGTATGTATCTAATGTCTGGTCCAGATGTTATATGTATCTAATGTATGGTCCTCCAGATGTTGTATGTAGCCTATCTAATGCCTGGTCCAGATGTTATCTGTATCTAATGTCTGAGCAGAGGTCCAGATGTTCCATATTATATATCAATCTACTGTCCCACATGTCCTCTAATGCTCCAGATGATACATCAGTCTAATGCCTCACAGGCCAGCCCTATACATTATATAGCTACAGTATAGCTACATCATATAGCTACAGCATATAATGCCCATACATCACATTATATAGCAATGATACATCAGTCTAATGCCTCACAGGCCACCCCTATACATCATATAGCTACAGTATGTACTGCCCATACATTACATCATATAGCTACAGTATATAATGCCCATACATCACATTATATAGCTACAGTATATAATGCCCATACTGTACATCACATTATATAGTTACAGTATGTACTGCCCATACATCACATTATATAGCTACACTATATAATGCCCATACATTACATCATATAGCTACAGTATATAATGCCCATACATCACATTATATAGCTACAGTATATAATGCCCATACATCACATTATATAGCAATATAATGGCCCATAAATTATATTATATAGCAATATAATGTCCCATAAATTATATAGCGATCTATTCTATACCACTTGATATATCAGTCTCTTGTTCCATTTCATTGATCCATCATCCATGACGATATAATGTTTATCCAGATATATGATGATAGATGGTTTATCCATACGATGATAGATGCTTCATCTATATGATGATAGATGCTTTATCCAGACGATGATAGATGCTTCATCTATATGATGATAGATGCTTTATCCATATGGTTTATCCATATGATGTCACACCCTGTATGTCCACTGGATGACTCCAGAGAGGCCGCACCTGCCGCACCTGTCGCACCTGTCCCACCTGTCCCGAGCACACCTGGGCTGAGCACACCTGGGCTGAGCACACCTGTCCTGTTCAGATGTTGCTGGTGCGGGACCTGAGCATGAGGATTCCCAGGTCTCCAAGGGTGGAGAACAACTCCTCCATCTCACACACACACACACACACACTCACACACACACACACACACACACACACACACACGCGTGGTCAGATGTCGCTGGTGCGTCCCCCGAGGGCCAGGTCTCCGAGCGTGGAGAAGAAGGCGTCCATGTCACACACACACACACACACACACACACACACACACACACACACACACACACACACACACCGGTGGTCAGATGTCGCTGGTGCGTGCCCCGAGGGCCAGGTCTCCGAGCGTGGAGAAGAAGGCGTCCATGTCTCACACACACACACACACACACACACACACACACACACACACACACACACACACACACACACAGGTGGTCAGATGTCGCTGGTGCGTGCGTCTCCGAGGGCCAGGTCTCCGAGCCTGTAGGGGGCAGCACTGGAGAAGAAGGCGTCCATGTCACACACACACACACACACACACACACCCCCCGGTGGTCAGATGTCGCTGGTGCGTGCGTCTCCGAGGGTGGAGAAGAAGGCGTCCATGTCACACACACACACACACACACACACACACACACACACACACACACACACCCCGGTGGTCAGATGTCGCTGGTGCGTGCGTCTCCGAGGGTGGAGAAGAAGGCGTCCATGTCACACACACACACACACACACACACACACACACACCGGTGGTCAGATGTCGCTGGTGCGTGCGTCTCCGAGGGTGGAGAAGAAGGCGTCCATGTCACACACACACACACACACACACACACCCCCCGGTGGTCAGATGTCGCTGGTGCGTGCGTCTCCGAGGGTGGAGAAGAAGGCGTCCATGTCACACACACACACACACACACACACACCCCCCGGTGGTCAGATGTCGCTGGTGCGTGCGTCTCCGAGGGTGGAGAAGAAGGCGTCCATGTCACACACACACACACACACACACACACACCGGTGGTCAGATGTCGCTGGTGCGTGCGTCTCCGAGGGTGGAGAAGAAGGCGTCCATGTCCTGCTCCAGCAGCTGGTTGCGCTGCTCGGCGTGGTGTCGCGCTCTTTCAGAGTTGCGTAACTTGATCTCCAGCACGCGCTGCTTCTTGCGCTCCGACTCCATCTCCAGCTCCAGCCGCTCCATCTGAGAGCACAGCGCCGCACTGCAGGCCTCCAGCCTGTAGGGGGCAGCACACAACACCTTATGTCTTTTATGTTTATTATTCTTTATTGCTTTCTTTTTTCTTTTTTCTTTTATCATTATTACTATTATTATTATAATTATTACTCTTTGCTCATCTATGCTTTTATCTGCTATTACTGTTTGGTTTTTGTTTATGTAAAGCACATTGAATGACCTCTGTGTATGAAATGCGCTATATAAATAAACTTGACTAACACAACACACACACAGCATTCAGCCATCTGAGAGCACAGCGCCGCACTGCACGCCTCCAGGCTGTAGGGGGCAGCACACAACACAACACACACACACAGCATTCAGCCATCTGAGAGCACAGCGCCGCACTGCAGTCCTCCAGTCTGTAGGGGGCAGCACACAAATTGGTGTTAGGCTAACTGACGTGAATGAACGCAAAAATACTTCCACACCCGTTTTTCTGAGAGCACAGCGCCGCAGTGGAGGCCTCCAGCCTGTAGGGGGCAGCACACAACACAACACACACACACACACACAGCATTCAGCCATCTGAGAGCACAGCGCCGCACTGCAGGCCTCCAGCCTGTAGGGGGCAGCACACACACACACACACACAGCATTCAGCCATCTGAGAGCACAGCGCTGCAATGGAGGCCTCCAGCCTGTAGGGGGCAGCACACAACACAACACACACACAGCATTCAGCCATCTGAGAGCACAGCGCCGCACTGGAGGCCTCCAGCCTGTAGGGGGCAGCACACAAATTGGTGTTAGGCTAACTGACGTGAACTAGAGAATGTAATTCCAAGGAAATTACAAGTGCATGAAAATGCAAAAATGTACAGATAAATCATGTAGATATGGTTACTAAGGTGTTGCTAGGGTAGACATGGTGGTTTCATAGTTTTTGAAAGTTGATAGTGCGAAGATGGACAGTTTGAAATTGAATTAGCTAACCTGGCTAATGATTTCTAGCAGTTATGCTAAAAATGCTAACTATGCCAACTATGTTAACAATGCTAACCAGGTTGATTAGCTAACTTAGGGGGCAGCACACAACACAACACACACACAGCACACACAACACACACACAGCATTCAGCCATCTGAGAGCACAGCACCACACAACACAACACACACACACACACAGCATTCAGCCATCTGAGAGCACAGCGCCGCACTGGAGGCCTCCAGCCTGTAGGGGGCAGCACACAACACACACACACACACACAGCATTCAGCCATCTGAGAGCACAGCGCCGCACTGGAGAACTCCAGCCTGTAGGGGGCAGCACACAACACAACACAACACAACACACACACAGCATTCAGCCATCTGAGAGCACAGCGCCGCACACAACACAACACACACACAGCATTCAGCCATCTGAGAGCACAGCGCCGCACTGCAGGCCTCCAGCCTGTAGGGGGCAGCACACAACACAACACAACACACACACACACACAGCATTCAGCCATCTGAGAGCACAGCGCCGCACTGCAGGCCTCCAGCCTGTAGGGGGCAGCACACAAATTGGTGTTAGGCTAACTGACGTGAATGAACGCAAAAATACTTCCACACGTTTTAACAAGCCTGTAGGGGGCAACACACACACAGCATTCAGCCATCTGAGAGCACAGCGCCGCACTGGACACCTCCAGCCTGTAGGGGGCAGCACACAACACAACACACACACACACACACACACACAGCATTCAGCCATCTGAGAGCACAGCGCCACACAACACAACACACACACAGCATTCAGCCATCTGAGAGCACAGCGCCGCACTGGAGTCCTCCAACCTGTAGGGGGCAGCACACAACACAACACACAACACACACACACACACACAGCATTCAGCCATCTGAGAGCACAGCGCCGCACTGGAGGCCTCCAGGCTGTAGGGGGCAGCACACAACACAACACACACACACACACACACAGCATTCAGCCATCTGAGAGCACAGCGCACAACACAACACAACACACACACACACAGCATTCAGCCATCTGAGAGCACAGCGCCGCACTGGAGGCCTCCAGCCTGTAGGGGGCAGCACACAACACAACACAACACACACACACACACACACACACACACACAACACAACACACACACACACATACAGCATTCAGCCATCTGAGAGCACAGCGCCGCACTGGACACCTCCAGCCTGTAGGGGGCAGCACACAACACACACACACAGCATTCAGCCATCTGAGAGCACAGCGCCACACAACACAACACAACACAACACACACACAGCATTCAGCCATCTGAGAGCACAGCGCCACACAACACAACACACACACAGCATTCAGCCATCTGAGAGCACAGCGCCACACAACACAACACACACACAGCATTCAGCCTTCTGAGAGCACAGCGCCGCACTGGACACCTCCAGCCTGTAGGGGGCAGCACATAACACACACACACACACACAGCATTCAGCCATCTGAGAGCACAGCGCCACACAACACAACACACACACACACACAGCATTCAGCCATCTGAGAGCACAGCGCCGCACTGGAGAACTCCAGCCTGTAGGGGGCAGCACACAACACAACACACACACACACACAACACACACACACACAGCATTCAGCCATCTGAGAGCACAGCGCTGCAGTGGACACCTCCAGGCTGTAGGGGGCAGCACACAACACAACACACACACACACACAGCATTCAGCCATCTGAGAGCACAGCGCTGCACTGGAGGCCTCCAGCCTGTAGGGGGCAGCACACAACACAACACACACACACACACAACACACACACACACAGCATTCAGCCATCTGAGAGCGCAGCACTGCAGTGGACACCTCCAGCCTGTAGGGGGCAGCACACAACACAACACACACACACACACAACACACACAGCATTCAGCCATCTGAGAGCACAGCGCCGCACTGGAGGCCTCCAACCGAATTTTCAGTTTGGATTGGAATTTAATTTGGTTATTTTACTAATAAATGTTGTGACTGATGGGCACTGAAATATGAGGGGTGTTTGATTGTTCACTATTAAGTTTCATGAAAGAGTAGGCCTATTGGGATTTCCACCCGCTGTTTGTGAGACATTCATTCTTTGTTGAACGTTGGGAGCTTTGGGAGGATTCCGTTTTCACCCGCTACAAGACATTAGTGCATTGATGGAATGGAAACGTTATATTGTACAGCCAAGTAGATTGAGTTAAATCGAACCTTTTATGTGCCTCATAGGCTGGGCCTACAGAATAATACCGTTTTTTATGTGCTTAATAGGCTGGGCCTACAGAATAATACCGTTTTTTATGTGCCTAATAGGCTGGGCCTACAGAATAATACCGTTTTTTTATGTGCCCAATAGGCTGGGCCTACAGAATAATACCGTTTTTTTTATGTGCCCAATAGGCTGGGCCTACAGAATAATACCGTTTTTTTATGTGCCTAATAGGCTGGGCCTACAGAATAATACCGTTTTCTCTGGCCAAGCTCCCACAAGTTACATGTTTTGTGTTTGATGCGTTCAGATGGACACTGAAGATCGTTATGTCAAGAGTTTTAATAAGCTACCATCAGTTAAGTTGCATTCATCGATATCGGGGGGGGGGGGGGGGGGGGTCCTTGTCCCCACTGAAGATAAAAATTATTTAGAAGAGGTAGGGGTAGGAAAACCAGACGGGGGGATTCCCCCCCCCCCATCCCCCCCTACAAATCGCACCCTGCATATGTGTGTGTGTGTGTGTGTGTGTGTGTGTGTGTGTGTGTGTGTGTGTGTGTTGTGTTGTGTGTGTGTGTGTTGTGTTGTGTGTGTGTGTGTGTGTGTGTGTGTGTGTGTGTGTGTGTGTGTGTGTGTGTGTGTGTGTGTGTGTGTGTGTGTGTGTGTGTGTGTGTGTGTGTGTGTAACGTACTTCTGGATGCGGGCCTCATACTCCGTCTTCTGCCTCCTTAGTTCCTCCTTCAGGCCGACCACCAGGTTGCCTAGCGACTGTGCGGTGTCCACTCTGTCCTCTGGCTGGACGTCGGCGCAGATCTCCATGGCGACGGCGCTGGTGTCCACCTGCTCCGCGGGGTCAGAGGTCAACTCATCTCCACTCGGACTCTCTGCTGCCCCCTGCTGCTCCGGCCCTGTCCCCGCGCCGTGGTGTGTGTGTGTGTCTGCGCCGTGGTGTGTGTGTGTGTCGGCAGCATGGTGTGTGTGTGTGTCTGCAGCGTGATGTGTGTGTGTCTCCGCGCCGTGGTGTGTGTGTGTCTCCGTGCCGTGGTGTGTGTGTGTGTCTGCGCCGTGGTGTGTGTGTGTGTCTGCGCCGTGATGTGTGTGTGTGTCCGCAGCGTGATGTGTGTGTGTGTCCGCGGCGTGGTGTGTGTGTGTCTCCGTGCCGTGGTGTGTGTGTGTGTGTGTGTCCCCGGCGTGGTCAGTAGAGTCCGTGCCGTGGTGTGTGTGTGTGTGTGTGTGTCCGGCGTGGTGTGTGTGTGTGTGTGTGTCCCCGGCGTGGTCAGCAGAGTCCGTGCCGTGGTGTGTGTGTGTGTGTGTGTGTCCGGCGTGGTCAGCAGAGTCCGTGCCGTGGTGTGTGTGTGTGTGTGTGTCCCCGGCGTGGTCAGCAGAGTCCGGCGGCGACACGGAGATCTCGCAGGACGACGAGGCAGACCACGGCGAGCTGGTCCCACCACTAGCCCCGCCCTCCACCCCAGCGCTGGCCAATGAGGAGCAAGACGCCACCACGTTGTCATAGGTGGACAGCCTGTGGGAGGAGGAGGAGGAGTCTCGCGCAGAGTCTCGCGTCTCGCGTTCCCCTGACGACGCCCGCCGGTGACCCCGTAGCGACGACAGCCCGTTCATCAGCCAGTTGCCCCCCCCCCCTCCTCCCCCCTGAGCCCCCCCTCCTCCTCCAGCCTCCGCTTTAAAGGAGCACCTCCAGGAGGGGGCGCCCTTGAGCTGCTTGCTGGGGCTGGTGACGGAGCAGGAGCAGGAGGAGGAGGAGGAGGAGGAGGAGGAGGAGGAGGGGTGGGGGTGGGGGGGGTGGCTCCTGAGCTGGGGGGGGGTGAGGCGGGAGGGGGGGGGGGGCCAGAGAGCAGGAGCTCTCCGAGGGGGGGGGCAGAGAGGGGGGGGGCGCTCCCTGCAGATGCAGATCCTCCTCAGAGATCCAACCGGCCAGACTACTGGGGGGGGGCTGACTGAGTGCGCTCGGCCCCGCGGGGGGGCTCCCATCCTGGGCACCGCCCCCCCCCCTCGCCCCCCCCCTCGCCCGGGTACAGCCGCTCATGCTCGCTAATCAGCAGCGTCATCAGATGCTGCACCAGAGACGTGCCTGTTGGAGATATAGAGAACAGGGTTACAGCACACACACACTTATACACACACACTTATACACACATTTATACACACACACACACACACACACACATTTATACACACATACACACACACACACACACATTTATACACACACACACACACACACACACACACACACACTTACATACACACACACACACACACACACATTTATACACACACACACACACACACACACACACCTATACACACACACACACACACACACTTACATACACACACACACACACATTTATACACACACACACACACACACACACACACACACACACATTTATACACACACACACACACACACACACACACACACAGTTTACTTCTTTATTTGTATCCACAATTAAGAATAAATATCACAAATTTGACAGATGCAATAATTGCTCAGACAAGAATCAGTCATGTGATTGACCACTCTGTGAAACTGAGGAGTGCTCAGTCAGAACCCCTGCTTATAACTAAAGGAGTCCCACAAGGCTCCGTTCTCGGTCCAATTCTTTTTACAATATAAATTAATAGCATAATCCCTCTACTTTCAAACTGCTCTGTACATCTCTATGCGGATGATACAATGTTGTGTTGTATTGATGACTCTGCATACTTGGCCATGGAACAATTGCAGCAGTTTAATGTTCTGCAAAATGCTTT
>NC_084996.1:532500-562500 GCF_963854185.1 Sardina pilchardus | reverse complement strand
CCCATCTCAAAGTTAGTCTGTGTGTGTGTGAGTTAAAGTGTGTGTGTGAGTGTGTGTGTGTGTGTGTGTGTGTGTGGCATCTGACAGTGGAATAAGAACCAGCCCCAGTCCAGGGTGAGATCCATCCCACAGGCAACCGATCTGAGCGCTTCTGGACAGTGTGTGTGTGTGTGTGTGTGTGTGTGTGTGTGTGTGTGTGTGTGTGTGTGTGTGTGTGTGTGTGAGTGTGCTGATCTGGGAATAAAGAGGATGGAACGGCAGGAAATGGAAAGATGGAAACATAAGGGAGGGAGAGGAAGGAACTAGAACGGAGAGATGGAGTGAGACAGTGAACTAGAACGGAGAGATGGAGTGAGACAGTGAACTAGAACGGAGAGATGGAGTGAGACAGTGAAAGGAGACATTACATTCTGTATCTGATGCTGTATCTGATGCTGGGTATGATGCTGTGTATGATGCTGATGCTGTATCTGATGCTGTGTATGATGCTGTATCTGATGCTGTGTATGATGCTGATTCTGCAACTGATGCTGTGTATGATGCTGATGCTGTATCTGATGCTGTGTATGATGCTGTATCCGATGCTGTGTATGATGCTGAGTTTGATGCTGATGCTGTCTGTATCTGATGTTGTGTATGATGCTGATGCTGTATCTGATGTTGTGTATGATGCTGAATCTGATGCTGTGTATGATGCTGATGCTGTCTGTATCTGATGCTGAATCTGATGCTGTGTATGATGCTGATGCTGTCTGTATCTGATGCTGTGTATGATGCTGAATCTGATGCTGTGTATGATGCTGTATCTGATGCTGATGTTGTATCTGATGTATCTGATGCTGATTCTGATGCTGTATCTGATGCTGTATATGATGCTGATAATGTATCTGATGCTGTGTATGATGCTGATGCTGTGTATGATGCTGATGCTGAATCTGATGCTGTATCTGATGCTGTGTATGATGCTGATGCTGTATCTGATGCTGTGTATGATGCTGAATCTGATGCTGATGTTGTATCTGATGTATCTGATGCTGTATCTGATGCTGATTCTGTATCTGATGCTGATGTTGTATCTGATGCTGTGTATGATGCTGAATCTGATGCTGTATCAGTATCTGATGCTGATGTTGTATCTGATGCTGTATCTGATCCAATTTTCCGGGACAGACATTAAGAAATAGAACACTCCTGGGACAAGCAGAACGAGTGGCAACCTTATCACGAACTGCATCCCAGTGATGTAGTTGTGTGTGTGAAATACAAAGATTTAATGTTTCAATTAATGATTTAATTCATGATCTCACTCATGATTTAAAGATTTAAACAGCCTCTACTAATGTTTGTTTCTGTCCTACCATGATTCCAAGATTCCAAATCCCTCCATGAAACATTCCACACTCTCCATAACAACAGGGGGAATCTAACACTCCTCCAATGACGGGGCAGACATGTTGTGTCTCCAGTATGTATGTGTGTGTGGCTGTGCAGACATGATGTGTGTCTGTGTGTGTGTGTGTGTGGCTGTGCAGACGTGTTGTGTGTGTGTATGTGTGTGCAGACATGATGTGTGTGTGTGTGTGTGTGGCTGTGCAGACGTGTTGTGTGTGTAGATGTGTTGTGTGTGTGTGTGTGTGTGTGTGGCTGTGCAGACGTGCTGTGTGTGTGTGTGTGTGCAGACGTGTTGTGTGTGTGTGTGTGTGTGGCTGTCCAGACATGCTGTGTGTGTGTGTGTGTGTGCAGACGTGTTGTGTGTGTGTGTGGCTGTGCAGACATGATGTGTGTGTGTGTGTGTGTGTGTGTGTGTGTGTGTGTGTGTGTGTGTGTGTGTGTGTGTGTGTGTGTGGCTGTGCAGACATGCTGTGTGTCCCGTGTGTGTCCTCCTAAGGCAGCTGGAGTCCTCGTACAGCATTCCTGTGTGTTTCCCTTGCTTATGCTGCCACCTAGTGGGTGGAATTAGAAGTGTGGCATGGCTGTGACTCAGACCTCCTTAACATGTCAGCACACATCCAGCCACTCTTGAGACGGTGTGTGTGTGTGTGTGTGTGTGTGTGTGTGTGTGTGTGTGTGTGTGTGTGTGTGTGTGTGTGTGTGTGTGTGTGTGTGTGTGTGTGTGTGTGTGTGTGTGTGTGATTTTTTTAAGTGATGGGCTGGGGTGAGGGGTTTATGGGGTGGTTGAAGGTATCAGGAAAGCAGCAGATTTTGGGGTGAGGCCAGGTCAATGTGTGTGTGTATGTATAAGTGTGTGTGTGTGTGTGTGTGTGTATGTGTCAGCCCAACTTGACTCCAGGAGAGCCGACTGAGTCAGCGCCTGTGACCTAAACGCACCGTCAGCATCTTCAGATCCCTGAGGCCTCTCACACACACCTACCTCACCACACACACACACACACATACACACACACACACACACACACACACACACACATACACACACACACACACACACACACACACACACACACACACACAGCTCTCACCTCCCACGCCCGACCTTTTCCAGACCTATTCCACTGCCACACACACACCATTCTCACCCACACAATACCCACTGCCCTCTAATGGTCTGTCTTACCCAAACCACATCATACATGCCCACCCAACAGAGAGCAGCCCAGGATATATAACACACACACACACACACACACTCACTCTCTCTCTCACACACACATACACACACACACCGACCCACCCACTCACTCTCTCACACACACACACACACACACACACACACACACACACACACACACACACACACACACACACCGACCCACCCACTCACTCTCTCTCACACACACACACACACACACACACACACCGACCCACCCACTCACTCTCTCTCACACACACACACACACACACACACACACACACACCGACCCACCCACTCACTCTCTCACACACAGCTTGCTGACAGGAGCCAAGGTACATCATGAGCCAGCACCTTTCCACAATACACACACATGTGCTGACAATGACACGCACATACATACATTGACACAAAAGTACACACACACACGCACACACACACACTCACATCCAAACTGGCTGATGCCTGTAAGACAGAGAGTGTTTGTCTGGAGGTTAAGAACTCCTGTGTGTATAGAAACTCAGTCTGGTGTTTTTAGAGCTCTGTGTGTGTGTGTGTGTGTGAGAGTGTGTGTGTTTGAACAGCTGAGGGCGTGAGAAAGCCCTTGGTGAGCATCAGGAGAGGAACCCACCAGAGAAATTTATAGAACATAATGGCTTTAAGATGGTCGACATGGAGCACACACACACACACACACACACACACACTTTGCATATCTCATCGCTCTCACAAGGCTCCACAAAGCACCTTCTCAACACTTCAGGAACAGGAATGCTGGGAACTTGGATGTGACACACCAAACAGGGCGAGCGAGCTGTGTGACCTATGACCTCTAACCGTGTACCCATGTGACCTATGACCTCTAACAGTGTACCCATGTGACCTATGACCTCTATCAGTGAACCCTTGTGACCTGTGACCTCTAACAGTGAACCCATGTGACCTATGACCTCTAACAGTAAATCCATGTGTACCAGGGGGTCAGGATTTGACTGATTAGCTTCGCCGATTAGCAAAGCACTTCCTTGTCGCCATTTTCCAGAAATACATCATGTCCGGTGCCGTTTTCCCATAGTTTTCCTCATGCTGATTGGTGGCTCTTCCACTCTCAGCTCATGCACGAGCTTAGTGTGGGCACGAGCTCTCCTTCTGTATCTTACGTCAATCGGTAACCTGGCACTTAATTGGCTAAGTAAAACGGCACCGGAAACAAGCCCCTTGAAACGCCATGTTGAAGCCTGAAAAAATCGTTCAATTTTGGCACTTTTCACTAGCCTAGCATTCCCATTGAAATGAATGGGGGCGGGACTTGTTCACTTTCTCCAGTTCTTATAATACCTCCATGATGTGTACTATGACCTCTAACAGTGCAGCTGACCAATCACAAGCGTCCGGTGTACATTATGACCCAATAGAGTACAGCTGACCAATCACAAGCGTCCGGTGTACATTATGACCCAATGGAGTAGACCGTGTTTTCAAAAAAGTTGCCGGCTTCTTTTAAAACGCGAATGCAACCGTCTTTTTCTGCACCTCAGAAGTTGAGAAATATTCAACTTCTAGCGTAAAAACGCCAAACGTCATGCTGTCTTTTTTTACAGCTGACCAATCACAAGCGGATTACTGAGACCTGTGGTTTCCCATGACGACAAGTAAAAATGGAGAAGGTGACAAAACACCGGTCGAGAGACTTGTTTCAGGTGTCTGAGCACATGTACAGTATATATATAATAGGGAAATGTTTCAGGTGTCTGAGCACATGTACAGTATATACTGTATATAATAGGGAAATGTTTTAGGTGTCTGAGCACATGTTTGACATGACTTCACAACTTTGCCATAACATACCAAAAGCAATAGCTAACCTCAATTTTTTTTTCTTCCATGATATTTTGTGTCCATATGTTAGTCACCTTTTGGAAAAATAGCGCTGGCAGATTTTTTTTTTCAAACTAAAAAAGCGGTCGGGATAACTTTTATTATCACACTAAGTGTGAACGTACCCTTACAGTTTGCATATCAGCCCAACATCAGTTTGGATGATGCCCTCATCTACATGCTGCAGAGGGCCTATACACACCTGGGGCCTCATTTATAAAAGTATCGCGTAGAAACCATCGTTCATTTGATCTTAGATCATTTCTGATATGATCGTACGTGTGATTCAGAGAAACGAACGTACGCACAAAAAAACGTGCGTACGCCACTCTTGCAGATGTGGCCATTATAAATCGCAAATGAACGTGAATTTGTGCGCAGCCGGGTGATTTTAGGTCTCCGCCTTGTACACGCCCCCTCATCAATATCATTAGCATAGGCTTTAATGCAATCAATGGCTGAGTTGTAGCCTACCTAAAATACATATATTGAAAACTGTAAAGGCCTAGCCTATGCCATCTGATGTTAACCTATGTTTATGCGCTGTTAGTTCGAATAATTAATCATAATTTTCCAAGCAGCGCTTTCTGGAAAGAAATATGCATCCATGTCCATTGTCCTCTGCTTGCTTTTATTCCTTCTGCTTGCAGTAATGTAGTAGGCAATGTGTGGCAAATGTAGTAGGTTTACTTTGGTAATAGAACATAGTAGGCTACCTTATGACGGAAGTACCTACAGTACATCATACTAATTTAGGCCTATACGTTATGGTACAGTATGGCGTTTCCAATATGACCCAGGGTTAGATACTGCCCATGTAGCCTACGGCGGACTACATTATAAGCGAGATACTGTATGTCATGTAGACCGAACGTTTATGGATAGGCTATGTTTTTACTGTATAGCGAATAGTATAAGTAGTTCACCGGTCATTCTTCATTCATTCTGCGCGTCGGGATTCAAGCAATATCGATGTCAGCGACTGTTTACTTTCAAGAATGTCCAGTGACCTTTAGGCCTACCTTTATATATTTTTATATTTTAGCCTGCATTATCCTAATTGTTATTATCCACGTATTGCCATCTGGTCTTGGGCACTGCCATCAGACACAGGCTATGCAATCAGACGCATGCTATAACTCATTGCAACTCGGCCGCAATTATGAAGATGCAAAACTCTGCTTTTCAGAGGATAGATTATGTCTATTTACCTTTATATATTTTTATATAAAGTGGGTAACCCATGAATTCTGTGATCACGGTAATGCGCCTGTGCGTGCGTTTGATAAAGGCAACAATGCAATTACCGTGAGAATGGAATGTTAACACCAAATTCTTGAATTTCCCCTTGGGGATCAATAAAATATCTATCTATCTATTTATCTATCTATCTATCTATCTATAGATTATGTCTATTTGCGATGTAAAGATGCTGAAAAATACCTGTCCATATCCTACATTATTATTATCTTTCTGTTGTGGAGCTTGGAATATCATGAACGCAAGTCATATTTCCCTCTTCTAAACAAGCGTAAATGGACACTTTATGGTCAATATCGATGGGAACATTAAATATATAGACGACTCAATGGCCTGCCTGCTTTTTTGAATGCTATGAAATAGATAAGATATAGCCTAGGCATGGCACGGGTGTAGTAGTAAAATAAGAAGTGGGTAACCCATGAATTCTGTGATCACGGTAATGCGCCGTTTCATAACGCATTCAGAATATGTTTGATTATGGTAGAGGATATTATCAAGTGTTTATAAAATAGATAGATAGATAGATAGGCTAGATAGATAGATAGATAGATAGATAGATAGATAGATAGATAGATACTTTATTGATCCCCAAGGGGAAATTCAAGATTGGTGGATTAAATGGTTCGTGTTGATGAGTGTTCATATTGTGAATGCAGATAATACAGTGTGCTTTTTCAATGTTAAAAGTTGAAATAGGTGAATACGTCTTTGGAGAGGTTGATAAACTCTATTTTTGAAATGCCTGGGGTGAATAAACTGCGTTTACTTACTTTTAGCCTCCACTTTTAGCCTCCACTACAATATTATAGGATTTTTTCACTTTCCTTTTCCAACCTTTAAGAATTAGTTAAAACTTTAACTTCTATACTCACTACTTACAACTTCTGCTGATATTGATCATGCATACAGTATGGTAGAGAACTACATGAGATCGTTGGTCTTCTTGGAATTTTGAGAATTCATCGCATTAAGACCTCAGATTACTTGCAGTACCCTGGCACTACCACAAGGAATTGGTCGTACGTCAGGTTGGAACCTGACGTGGAGATACTTTTCCACGTCAAAGACGGTCTTTATAAATCTGAGCGTTGGCATGGATTTGAGCGTACGCACGGTCTTAGATCAAATCTGTGCGTAAGAAAGTTTTATAAATGAGGCCCCTGGACACCCCTGATGCATCTGTAAGGATCACATTTTTTGCCTTCTCAAGCGCCTTTAATACCATCCAGCCTCGTCTGCTTGGAGAGAAGATGGAAAAGATGAAGGTGGATCCATCAATGGTCTTGTGGTGTTTGGATTATTTATCCCTCAGACCACAGTATGTGCGCCTCCAGAACAGTGTCTCAAGCACCATCCTAAGCAGCACGGGAGCGCCACAAGGAACTGTGCTAGCCCCCTTCCTGTTCAGCATCTACACAGCGGATTCCCAGCACAACACCGATGGTTGTTTGCTGCAGAAGTTCTCAGATGACACCTCAGTGATCGGCCTCATCAAGGGAGACGAGGAGGAGGAGTACAGAAGAACAATTAGCAACTTTGTGCAATGGAGTGCTGACAATAACCTCCATCTCAACACCTCAAAAACAAAGGAGATAGCTGTGGGTTTCAGGAAGGGAAGGAGAGGGACCCAGCCAACACCAGTCACCATCAAGGGCAGTGAGGTGGAGCTGGTTGCCAACCACAGGTACTTTGGTGTGCAGCTGGACAACAAGCTGGACTGGAAGAGCCACATGGAGGTGGTGTACCATAAGGGGCAAAGCAGACTCTATTGTTTAAGGAGGCTAAGGTCATTTAACATCTGACAACCCTTGCTCTGCAATGTCTACCCAGTGTGTGTGTGTGTGTGTGTGTGTGTGTGTGTGTGTGTGTGTGTGTGTGTGTGTGTGTGTGTGTGTGTGTGTGTGTGTGTGTGTATGTGTGTGTGTAGGCCAGCTCAATGGTAGGGGCTGAACTGGAGACGGTCCAGCACCTGGCAGGGACCAGAGCACTGACCAGACGAGGCTCAATACTGGCCAACCCTGCTCACCCTGCTCACACACACACACACACACACAACCCTGCTCACCCTGACCAGACGAGGCTCAATACTGGCCAACCCTGCTCACCCTGCTCACACACACACACACACACACAACCCTGCTCACCCTGACCAGACGAGGCTCAATACTGGCCAACCCCGCTCACTCTGACGGTGGTCAACAGCAGCAGCTGCAGTCAAAGACGGAACTCCTTCATTCCAGCTGCCTTAAAGGAGAATTCCGGTGTGAAATTGAGCTTAACTGTACCGAAACATGTTAAGGTGTACTCACACGTGTTGTAAGACGCACCTTCGCTCACCCCCAGCATTCCGAACTCCTCCGTTTTCAGCCTAGCTTGCAGTAGGCTTGAATCTATTAGATTAGGCATCATGTAGCCTATGCAGCTAAATCGCTATTTTTAAACCATTAAAAAGGTTCCAAGTAACTCCACACTGCATTGGTAGACTTCTGAGGGTCCTGACATTTAAAACGAGATACTTAGAACTTTGGAAGTGCACAGGAAGTTTATTTTAAAAGACTGTTTATTCAAGCAGTACCTTCATAGAATCTCTCCGCTGGGCGCCATCTTGTGGTGAAGTCGCGATAAGTCGACTGACGAGCACAAACGAACAGGAAAGACAGGGGGACATATTGCAAACATTTTGAGCTTTGTTACTCATCATGCTCATGTAGACAGTATAACTATATATTTCCTATGGAATTACTTTAGCAATATGTTCCCCTGTCCTTCCTGTTCGTTCGTGCTCGTCAGTCGGCTTATCGCGACTTGATTCCAAGATGGCGCCCAGCGGAGAGATTCTATGAAGGCACTGCTTGTAAACAGTGTTTTTTTTTAATAAACTTCCTGTGCATTTCCAAAGTTCTCAGTATCTCGTTTTAAATGTCAGGACTTAATGACTTGCCTGATGTTAACTCTGCTCTGAATAAGCCAATCAAGCTCTGTAAATTCACCAGAAAGAATTTAGATGCCTTTAAGTCAACCATTAGCTCTATTTCATGGGACGAGGTTATGATATTGAAAAATGTAACAAAAGCTTATCACCTATTTCTAATGCTCTTCAACTCAGCTATTGATTTTGCCTTTCCCCTGCTTTACAATAAATCTAAAAACAGTTCTTCCAAGGGAAAGCCGTGGATAACAACAGAGTTAAAGAAGCTCTCAAGAAAGAAAAATAAACTTTACAGGAAATCACTATCAAACCCTTCACTTATAAATGTTGAAGCCTATAAAAAATGCAAAAATAAATTCACAGCTTTAGTAAGGAAAACTAAGAAAACATTTTATTCAGACCAATTTATCCAGGCTTCAAACGACATGAAAACAACCTGGAACCTTATCAATCGTCTGTTAAATCGCTCTGCTTCCCCATCATCTGCTCCTATGGAGATGAATGGCAGGGAAGGGGTTCTGTCCAGCTCAATTGATATCGCTAATGGCTTCAATAACTTTTTTGCAATTATTGGCCCTGAACTGGCATCTAACATCAAAGGGTCTGACATGCATCCTTGTATTTTGATCAAGGGACAGTATTCTCCACTTCACACTCTAGATCCCCCAACCTCACAGGAAGTCCGCGACATCACCATGGCATTAAAAAACTCAGCCCATGGACATGATGGCATTAAAAGCATCTTTATCAAAGAATCTATTGACTTCATCATTCAACCCCTTACTCACATCCTCTCTTTATCTTTGCAATCTGGGATCATCCCCCCGGATCTGAAGATTGCCAAAGTCATCTCAATATTTAAATCTGGGGATGCCAAGGAATTTAGCAATTATCGGCCAATTTCAATTTTACCCTGTATCTCTAAAATTCTGGAAAAGCTTGTTTACTCCAGACTTTCTACCCACTTATCAGTAAACGACATATTATATAAACACCAATATGGCTTCTGTAAAAAATACTCCACTAAGCATGCTCTTCTACAGCTTGTGAATTACATCTCTTCAGCTCTTGACAACAAGAAATTTGCTCTTGGAGTCTTTCTTGACCTGAGTAAAGCGTTCGATACGGTATGCCACGATATACTCATTGCTAAACTCAAGAGATATGGAGTGGAGGATACAGCCCTTGCTTGGTTTGCTAACTACTTAAGTAATAGAGAACAATGTGTATATGAATGGTATTTCTTCTAAAAAAGCAAATATTCTGTATGGCGTTCCGCAGGGATCAATTCTGGGTCCCTTATTATTCTTAATTTATATTAATGACATGGCTTCACTTTGTACCAATGTCCTTCCAGTTTTGTTTGCGGATGATACCAACATCATAGCTTCACATGATGATTTTAATATACTTATCAGTAACGTTAATAACGAATTGCATGTGTTAGAGAAATGGTTTCAGCTGAACAAACTGACCCTCAATGTGAAGAAATGCAATTTTATGATTTTTTGTAATCCAAATAAACATTATTCTAGAGAGAAAGCCAAAATATATATTAATAACACTGGAGTTGAACTTGTTCAAGAAACTAAATTCTTAGGGGTCATAATTGACAGTGCGCTGAAGTGGTCAAATCATATTGACCTAGTCTCTAAAAGATCTGCAAAAATGCTGGGCATATTGAGGAAAGTTTACCACTTAATTCACCCCACAGCTCATTTAACTTTGTACTATAGTTTCTTCTTTCCATTCATTAATTATTGCAATATTGTCTGGGCGGCCACATATCCTACTCATCTCAAAAAACTTTTAATCATACAGAAGAAATTTCTTAGGATAATCTCCCATTCAAATAGATATGCACCATCTGCGCCACTTTTTAAAAGATACAACTTACTACCCATAGATAAAATCAATTCATATCAAACATGTTTATTTGTCCATACATTTCTATATAGCAAAACTGACATTCCAGTCACTCTCCAGAACATATTTATTACCACAGCTGACACCCATACATATCACACAATATCTAGGAACAACAACCTACTGCTTCCATGCACTCATACATCTAGGCACCAGTTTAACATTTCATTTAGAGGCCCAAAGCTGTGGAGTGAATTAAGTCCACAGCTTAGATCAATTTCTTTCTTCACTGCTTTTAAAAAGCAGTTGAAGACACACTTACGGGTAATATGAAGCAATTTTTGCCTGTGTCCTTTCTTCTTTCTCAATATCTATTTTTGAGATTTGTCTTTTTCTTCTTTTGTCTTGATCTTAGCTTTGATTTGATCAAAGTAACTATTTTGCATTCAATGTTTCCTTGTTTCCTTTTTTTTTTTTTGAGTGAACATGTGTAATGTTTAGTTTGCATGTTACAAGTGAATCCTAATGTGGCAATAGGTGTGGAACTTTGTACAAGCCTTCTAGGCTTCGTTCCCACCTTGCACAGATACTTCAATTTGTGCTAAATAAATAATAAATAATAAATAATAAATAAACTAAACTAAACTAAACCTCTTATTTTACCACTACACCCCAGCACACACACACACACACACACACACACACTCATAGATTACCCACCTCAGGCTGGTGAGAGAAGAAAGCAGAGAATCAACGACTGTAGACACACGACGACTTCACCACCAGGTGGCAGCGTTTCCACAGCAACCTGGAGCAGCGACCTCAGCAAGCCAGGTCACATGACCCAGTCAACCAATCACAAGGTGAAAGACCAAACGCATGCAAAATGGAAATACGGAACTTATTTCTTAGTTTATTTTTTTATTGACAGCTTTAAAAACAAAGTTGAAAATCAAACCTGCCTTATAAATGTTACACATTACTTGTAAAATGAGTTATATGCGTATACATTTGAATCACTTCTTAAGTCTCAAAATCAATTCATATACAGATCTCTATACATTTGAGTTGGGTTTGATTTCCTTTAGCGGGCATCAGAGCCCTCGGGCCCGGGAGAAGGGGATTGTGGGATGCGTGTGGGGGGTGGGGCTTATGGCTTACGCACCGTAGTCACAGCAGAGATCAGCCAATCACAGCAGAGATCAGCCAGTTCAACTCTGAGAACAGCTGCTCTTCAATCAACTCTCAAAAAACACCACAAACACTCAGAATGGAACATTACACACACACACACACACACACACCACAAACACTCAGAATGGAACATTACACACACACACACACACACACCACAAACACTCAGAATTGAACATTACAAATCAGGATACAAAAAATAAAAATCAAATTCAAAATTACCCACCAACTTTATCACAAAAACAGAAAACCTTACAGTGAACACACACATATACACACACACACACACGCACACACACAGCTACAAACACTTTGATGGGAAGTGATGGGTTCCATTCTGGTTCTGCAGAATAAAGTGCACAGGGACACACACACACACACACACACACACACACACACACACACACACACACACACACACACACACACACACACACACACACACACACACACACACACACACACACACACACACACACACACACACAGGGACGGGTCGGAACTGTGGCCCAGTGCTGGAGCCAGAGCTCGGTCCAGTCCGGTTAGGCTGACCTCGTCTCTTGGACATCAACGCTCACACACACCTGCATGGGTCAGTCTCACACACACACACACACACACCTGCATGGGTCAGTCTCACACACACACACACACACACACACCTGCACGGGTCAGTCTCACACACACACACACACCTGCATGGGTCAGTCTCTCTCTCACACACACACACACACACCTGCATGGGTCAGTCTCTCACACACACACACACACCTGCATGGGTCAGTCTTACACACACACACCTGCATGGGTCAGTCTCACACACACACACACACACCTGCATGGGTCAGTCTCAAACACACACACACACCTGCATGGGTCAGTCACACACCTGCATGGGTCAGTCTCACACACACACACACACCTGCATGGGTCAGTCTCACACACACACACACACACACCTGCATGGGTCAGTCTCACACACACACACACACCTGCATGAGTCAGTCTCACACACACACCTGCACGGGTCAGTCTCACACACACACACACACATCTACACGGGTCAGTCTCACACACACACACACACACACACACACACACACCTACACGGGTCAGTCTCACACACACACACACACACACCTGCATGAGTCAGTCTCACACACACACACACCTGCATGAGTCAGTCCAGTCAGATGAGGGGTGCTACATGCCCACGCTACAACACTCAGAGGTGTGTGTGTGTGTGTGTCTCTCACTATCCTCAGTCATTCAGTCTCTACTAACAGCAATGGAGACAACAGTAGTGTGTGTGTGTGTGTGTGTGTGTGTGTGTGTGTGTGTAGAGCATCACACAGGAGGGAGATGCTGATGTGTGTAAGCCCAGCAGAGGTGCACTGTGAGGGGGGCCAAGGGGAGCAAAACAACTACCAGGATGATCTTATATATCTCCTTTAATCGTTCAGTTAAGAAGCACACACACCTGCATGAGTCAGTCCAGTCTTATATATCTCCTTTAATCGTTCAGTTCAGAACGCTGATGATGCTGATGTGTGTAAGCCCAGCAGAGGGCCCAGGGGACCAAAACAACTACCAGGATGATCTTATATATCTTCTTTAATCGTTCAGTTCAGAAGCACACACATGGACATCAGTGGACAGACGAGTTCTTCCATCGACATTCTTCAGATTACAGATCTTTCTGGAGCATCATCTTGCAGTCTCCTCATCACCATCGTCATGGTGACGGGCTCCTCTCGTGATCGTCATGGAGACAGGCTCATCACGGTTCTTCTGTCTCTCACACACACACACACACACACACACACACACACACACACACACACACACAGAATCTGTCTGAACTGCACTTTGACAAGACCAGTTCCATTGCTACACACTGCAACAGAACTGTTGAAATGTGATGTTCTACACACACACACACACACAGTACTGCTATGGCCTTAGGCTCGGCCCTCTCTTAAGGCTTATGGTGTTCAACATGGACAATAGACCCTTCACATTCTCCCCTGCCCATCAGCACGGCTCCCCACACCTGATATGTGTGTGTGTGTGTGTGTGTGTGTGTGTGTGTGTGTGTGTTTAGCTGAGAGTTGTGACTCGTGTTTGATTTCCTCACATGATGAATTAGGAGTTCACAAAAACAGTAGGATTGACAGCATGGGCCAGCAGCACTGGAAAGGTGTGTGTGTGTGTGTGTGTGCGTGCGTGTGCGTGTGCGTGTGTGTGTGTAGCAACAGAATCCATTCCGGTAGTTTGGCGCTCCATTATTATTCTCAAGGTTCTTTCTGAAGAGTCAAAGTTCTGAGAGAAACCAGAACCGGTGGTCCTCTACGGGTGGGTGTGTGTGTGTGTGTGTGTGTGTGTGTGGTTTGGTGTATTTAGGGGGCAGTTCTCTCTCTCTCTCTCTCACACACACACAGAGATTGGAGAGACTTTAAAGTACATCATCATCTATGGTCACTCTAACAAACACACACGTTGAATCAAGTGTGTATCTCATCTGGACATCTCTAGAAAGGCACACAGGTACCCAAGAGGTACATTCCAACATCACACACACATCTCAAATCTCCTCTATAACGCATGTACTCACACACACACACACACACACACACACACACACACACAGTCCATCATCAGCATAAGGGAGGCGCGGGGCTCTGTGGTAAGACAGTGAGTTGGATGCAACACACTTCTTGTGTGTGTGTGTGTGTGTGTGTGTGTGTTGGGGGGGTGGAATTGGGGACATGTAGGCTCTTACGAGTCCAATCAATGGCTGAGTCCAGCAGGTGAAGATCTAGAGTCCATCTTTAATGGCGGCATTTATGAGAAAAGAAGAATCATCTGCGTCCTCCCGCAGCGGCTCCTCTCCACCTCCGTATCCTCACACACACACACACACACACACACACACACACACACACACACTTGTCCTCTCGTGCTGCTCCTTGGCCCCCTGGTGCAGGTCAGTTGTTGGGGGTGGTGGGGGAGGAGGGGGGGGATGGGGTGGTGTGTGTTGGCGTGGTGTGTGTGGGGCTGGTGTGTGTTGGGGTGGTGTGTGTGGGGGTGGTGTGTGTGGGGGTGGTGTGTGTGGGCGTGGTGTGTGTAGGGGTGGTGTGTGTGGGGCTGGTGTGTGTTGGCGAGGTGTGTGTGGGCGTGGTGTGTGTGGGCGTGGTGTGTGTGTGTGTGTGTGTGGTGTGTGTGGGCGGCTGGTTGACGATGACCTGGATGACGAAGTCCTTCTGGATCTTGGTGTCCTGCAGCCGCGTCTTGTCGGTGAGCAGCTTCCCGCTGAAGAACCAGCGCTGGTGCTGCGCCTCGATCTCCTCCGCCGCCTGCAGCTGCTTCTTCAGCTGACCGATGGAGTCCGCCATGCTGGCGCTCACGCGCACGTCTCGCCCCGTCGACAGACGCACCTGACACACGCACACACACACGCACACACAACACACACACACACACGAACAGCATGAGCATCAGCCTGCAGCTGCTTCTTCAGCTGACCGATGGAGTCCGCCATGCTGGCGCTCACGCGCACGTCTCGCCCCGTCGACAGACGCACCTGACACACACACACACACACACACACACACGTACACACACACACACACACACACACGAACAGCATGAGCATGAGCTGCTTCTTCAGCTGACCGATCGAGTCTGCCATGCTGGCGCTCACGCGCACGTCTCGCCCCGTCGACAGACGCACCTGACACACACACACACGCACACACACACACACGTACACACACACACGAACAGCATGAGCATGAGCTGCTTCTTCAGCTGACCGATCGAGTCCGCCATGCTGGCGCTCACGCGCACGTCTCGCCCCGTCGACAGACGCACCTGACACACACACACACACGCACACGCACACGCACACACACACACACACACACATGCGCACACGCACACGCGCGCACACACACACACACACACACACACACACACACAGCATGAGCATGAGGGAGTGTGTGCGTGTGGAGTCCTTTTGGTCTGCACAACTCTACTATTGCATATCACTGTCAGTAGAGCGTCTAATGTTGTAACGCAATGGACTGCATGTCTATAGAATAGAATATAGAATAGAATATAGAATAGAATATAGAATACAATATGTGACCTTCCACGGCGAAATCAGTCACAATGTCCAAATTTTCAAAATCAAAGTTATTACGTTTTCAGGAAGGGGCATAATCAACCTTCAAAACGATACCTATATCTAATGAATTGAACGTCATATTACTGAGATATAAACATTCAAAGGAGTTGAGTTCATCCTGTCATGCCAATAGAAAAACGGAGAAATCTGCCTTTGAAGTTAACCGTCGGCTCAACACTCACGAACGCTTTGTAAGGTCGCCGCTATTACAAGATTTACGGTACTTGTATCAACGACACAGCACGCGGATGGCTTGGTGGTTGTCGATGAGTGCATTTACCGTAAAGCGGCAAAAAACGAGACGCCTCTAACTTCCTGCTTCCTCTAACTTTCTCACCTCAACAAACTCACGTTTTTAGACTACAAAAGGTCAGTTTTTCGGCGAAATGTATTCACGGCCGTACAGTGTAGACCTCCCACTGTTTCAAAACACTTACAAAAAAAAATCCACGATTTTAGCACAAGTGACATAAATGGCCATTTTTCTCAGAAACGCCTGTTGCGACAAGCGACTGGTTTTGCCGTGGAACGTCACATATAGAATAGAATATAGAATAGAATATATTCTAACCAGTAGGCCACGGCTGCCCCACCCAAAGCGCTTTACCCATCACGCCTCACATTAACCCATTCACACACTGATGGCAGAGGCTGCACAACACACAATGTTGTCGTAACGTTGTAACGTGGTAACGCCATAATGTCGTAATCGGAATGTTGTAATTGTAACATCGAAACGTCGTAATGTTAGGTTGTAAGGTTGTAAGGTTGTAACGTCGTAACGTCATAATGTCAAAATGCCATGTTAGCGAGTAAAACAGAACTGCCAGTGACATGAGTCAGCACTATAGAGTTCTGCATAATCCCTCCAGACTAGGCTATGCCAGTGACATGAGTCAGGACTATAGAGTTTGGGCGTGTGTGTGTGTGTGTGTGTGTGTGTGTGTGTGTGTGTGCGTACCTTGAGGGAGAACTCCTTCCTGGGGGGGGCGGGGGGGTCGGGCGTGTCGGACGGCTCTTCGTCGCTGCGCTCGGAGATCAGATTAAGGGGCGGAGCCAGGCAGTACACGGGCAGCTGGTAGCGGTTGCCCAGCTCGTCATAACACTCATTCAGCGTGCCTGAGAGAGTGCACACACACACACACACACACACACACACACACACACACACACACACACACACACACACACACACACACACACACACACACACACACACACACACACACACACACACACACACACACACACTTTAGGGTCTTCCTAAACTGGACCTAAACTTTTATTTATGTTTTCCTAACTACCCAATGGATTGAATGCAACAGTGTGTGTGTGTGTGTGTGTGTGTGTGTGTGTGTGTGTGGGAGTGTGATGCTGGCTCCATCCACTATGGCCTGTGCGAGCTCGTGGTTGTTACACTGCAGGGGGTGTGTGTGTGTGTACGTACCGTGTGTGTGTGTGTGTGTGTGTGTGTGTGTGTGTGTACCATGTGGGAGTGTGATGCTGGCTCCGTCCACTATAGCCTGCGCGAGCTCGTGGTCGTTACACTCCAGGGTGTGTGTGTGTGTGTGTGTGTGTGTGTGTGTGTGTGTGTGTGTGTGTGTGTGTGTGTGTGTGTGTGTGTGTGTGTACCATGTGGGAGTGTGATGCTGGCTCCGTCCACGATGGCCTGCGCGAGCTCGTGGTCGTTGGTCTCCAGGGCGACGGCGGCCGCCTTCAGTGCGTCCCAGATCTCCTTGCGGCCCTCGAAGGCCGGCGCCGTATCCCAGAATTCATCTCTCTTGCTGCGCAGCTGGCCCTCGGTCATCGGGTAGTCGCTCTTCCACTTGGGACGCTCCTTCTTCAGGGGCTCGTTACGGGCTGCAGGGGACACACACACACACACACAACACTCAGAGGAGAGGCTCTCTTGCACACACACACACACACACACACACAAACACACACACACAGGAGAGGCTCTCTTGCACACACACACACACACACACACAGGAGAGGCTCTCTCACACACACACACACAGAACACTCAGAGGAGAGGCTCTCTTGCACGCACGCTAACACACACACACACACACACACACACACTGGGGCCAGTTCAACATCTAAACATTTCGCATTTTGAAACCGCTTTGCTACAGTTAGCTCTCAGTTGGTGGGTGTGTCAGTTGCAGTGAGTTGAGTTGAATGCCATGTGAGCATCTGTTGTTTTCATGATATAAATATAACGACATAAATTAAAGATTAGATCAAACAGAATTCCAGAAAACATCAATGGTGTTGGTTGCAGGTGCGTCCGTGGTGTTCTGCACCTGGTGAACAGATCTTCCCTTTCCCCTATACCTCACCTGTGAGGTAAACCATTACCAGCCATCAACCATCTACCTGGTGAACAGGGCAGCACATCTACCTGGTGAACAGGGCAGCACTGGAGCAGCACATCTACCTGGTGAACAGGGCAGCACATCTACCTGGTGAACAGGGCAGCACTGGAGCAGCGCATCTACCTGGTGAACAGGGCAGCACATCTACCTGGTGAACAGGGCAGCACATCTACCTGGTGAACAGGGCAGCACATCTACCTGGTGAACAGGGCAGCACATCTACCTGGTGAACAGGGCAGCACATCTACCTGGTGAACAGGGCAGCACATCTACCTGGTGAACAGGGCAGCACATCTACCTGGTGAACAGGGCAGGGGGCAGCGCATCTACCTCTGCACATTTACTAGGGGTGGCACGGTTCACAAAATCTACGGTTCGGTTCATATCACGGTTTAGGGTCACGGTTTTCGGTTCGGTGCGGTTCTTGTTGTTATTTTTTCTTTTACTCTTTAACACTCCAGAAACATATTTCAGCACATAGCTTAATCATCCACAATTAGGCTAGAGTATTTAGAGAATAGTTATCATGTAATAATGCACAAACTGAATTTGACTTCACATAAAGCACATTATTGTCTGAGGAAACTTTAAAGATGAACTGAACTGAAATAATTAACGTTGAAGACGTGTTGGTTATCACAATTACAAATAAATTCCACTAAAATTTTGAATAAAAAAATTCAATACATAGCCTTTTTTAAGCAACACAAAAAAAATGTGTTTGTTAGTATTAGAACGCTCAATTCCAATGACGTCACTGGCATGGTAGGGCCTCATAAGCAACAGCTGCAACATATGATATACTCACGAAAATGAGCTATTTTAATGTCACGGGTTACACATTTTGAGCATCTGATGGACAGGCATGTAGTGTCCGACTATCACCAGATGGGGGACGATCAGTTTCAGGCCCCAGCACCCCTTAGGTTAAGAAAAAACGTTGACACAAGTCAGACGCATGATGCCTATACCTGTCACTTTGCGCCGATAAACGCTATAATACAACATTATACAGAAATCACGACTAGAATAATTGTGTTGACAAGGCAGGGGGTAGAGAGAATAAAATATAGATGATCAATTTCGTCATCATATAGCAGTTTGATGGAGTAGGCTATTCTTGGTTCTCAAACTTTTCATAGCCTACCTGTTCAACGTGCAGTCATATATAAAAAAAAACGTAGCCCAATTATATGTCCACGTATGCCTGCTTTAAACCTAGGATGAAAGGGAAAAAAAATAATTCCAGCTAGTCAATAAGGAATACTGATGTATAATATTAGCCTATAATTAATTTGTGCAGTAGAATATATTCTACTAGGCATGGCTGCATAATCTGATCAGAATGACACAGCTGTTTTGAGTTATGGTTATGGGATTTGGCAGACGCCATTGTCGAGTTAAGGCTATGTTTATTGTTAAGCATTCAGCTATTGTATTTGTGCCACCACGTACTGACAGACGAGGAAATCGCTTGCTAAGTTATCTGCACGCCACTTACCCGAGGTGTAGATGCACGGAGAAGTTTTGCCGTGTATTGTAGGCTAGTGCAGAGTTGGCAGATTTGTTCGTTGTGGATGCTGATGGATATTGCACTGATGGATTTTGCACGGATGGATATTCCACGGATACCTCGTACTATGGACAGGACAGCTATTACTGCGATTTGAACTCAGAAATTGAACTTGAACTAATCTGCCCTGAGACGGTGGACATCAGCTAGCTTCAGGGTGAGTTGAAAGGGACAACAGACCCGCTGTGGTTGTTAGCAGCTTATAAACGCATTATGATCGAAATGTGATATATCGTCGGAGTCATGACTTAATATGCAGTCTATGGTCAGAGTGCTGGCTTGTTTAGTTTGACGTGTTTCTAACGTGTTTAGAGGCTGGAAGTGAGCCCTTTCCCTAGGTTGGATCGTTTGTTGTCTAGCTAGCTTGTTTTGTGACTACGTCCCAGTGTGTCAGTTTGTTTTGTTGAACGCTAAAGCCTACAGTTAGCTTTATTTCTGTGTGTATGCGAATACGTTTTTTGTATTTTGACGACAACGTTACATCCAGCCTTTTGCCTAGTAGACATGCTGGGGATAACAGCTAAGCCCCTGCCTGGCGTGTGCGTTTCAGCGCCCTGTTTTTGCGGCAGATAGCATCGGTGGTGTCTATCGGTTTGCCCTACACCATACGGTAGCATCACTTGAAAAGACGGAATGGACTCAGGTTTCAGTCTTTCATAATTAACCCTAATCAACGACCCTGTTGTGTCAAACTCTCTAAATAGTTTGTTGATTTAAAAAAAAAAATGTTTGCTACAGACTCGAAGTCCTTGGGCTGTCGGAGGGCTAGGCAGTTTTAAGGCAGATAGGACTAACCATGCGTTGAGGGCTGGTTCCTTGTCAAAGTACCCTGCGAGGAAAAAGTTTCTCAACCCCAGCGGTTACCCTATACATTTCATTACTGCAGCCAGGGGCCTAGTCCTGTTAGTTTCCGTGTCCTTAGCCATGTCAGTTAGCCCAAATGGGCTCTGGTTAGCCACAGACTGACTATCTAGATGCTGCGCAACTAGTGCTAGTCATAGGCGCTAGACTGACCTACCATGCCAGTGACGTAGCTGGTTGTTGAAATCCAACATGGCGGCGCCCGTGTAACAACAACACCACTTTCACCGTATCATTTTGTCCCTTTTAACAAATCCAGCCATTTTAATCATTGTACCAATGAGAAGAAATAAAATACATCTGTTATATCACATTTACTTAAAATTTCAGTTCAGTTCATCTTTAAGCTTCAGTTGAGATTTTGATAAAGCAAGAGGGAAGACATTGATGATTTCAACAATCTTTTCATTTATTTGGGTCGTCCACCCATATTTTTCATTGGATCGCCTTTTTATCGCTCTCCTTTCATATAGTGTGAATGATTTTTTAACAAGATGTAAAGCTTGTCTTTATTTGAAACACACACACATTATGTAATTATTTATTCATTCTACTGACATGTCTGATATTCATAACAGCAAACTTTATGCAGATTATAGCCTACTATTCATTATAACTCCACCTCTTAAATTCAGCTGTCTGGCTGAAGCCTCAAAATATTGTAAACAAAGTAGCAGGCTAAGCTCATCATACTCTACTGGTTGGACTGTTCAGTTTCCCCACATGTGTTTTAGTTTCAAGGTAAGCTAATACTTTTTCTCCTTGGGACAGGCCCTTTTAAGTTGAAAACATTGGTATTGAGATGGTCAGTCAATTTGAATGCAAGAGATTTTATCAAATGTCTGATGCTAACCGTTTTTAACAGTAATTTAGCTAATCGTCTTCTGTGCGTCATTGCGTTCACGATTGTGAATGTTCTATTTGGATTAATGTGCATGTCGAGGGCGGGTGTCCATTGAGCGCGCACGAGAGCGGGCCAAGGAGAATGAGTTTACTTCTACTGTTTGGTAAAGTTGCACACATAGTCTACAGTTGCGGAGCAGGGTCAGGTGCATCAGTTTGACCACGCTAGGGATGATCTCTCGCACTTGCCATTTCTAAAACCTTGCGCGCAGCACTCAAAACTCCATACTCCTACTCTCGCACGTAAGGGAAACACGTCGTCACATATGGGAATCAATAGCGCATGCCATAACTAGCCTGAACCGTAGGACCGTACGACGAAAACACACTCCGAACCGTGACATGCGAACCGCACGGTTCGGAGCATTTTTCAAAAACCATGCCACCCCTAACATTTACACATGAAAGATAAGAATCAAAGGCTGACCTGAAACCTATATTTACATAGATTACATCAGGGTCTGAATGAAACCTATATTTACATAGATTACATCAGGGTCTACATGAATTTGAAAAAGAGAGCAAACAATGGCCTTCTAAGAGTGCCTGCACAAACAGAGCGCTGTTAGCATAGAATCATATGCTTCACTTTGCAGAGTAACACGTTAGTCAGTGTTTACGCTAGCTGGCTACAGCTGAAAATTGACCGGTTTCACATGTACTGAAAAATAGCAAAAACATATAGATTCAAGAATGTCCGGTGGAAAATATGATACATTAATGAATTAAGGAACAAATTAATTCATCAATCAATCCTCCTCTGCCCTGTACTTCAAATGCTATTCCTCAAATTTGTAAGTCGCTTTGGATAATAGCATCTGCTAAAAGAATAAATGTTTGGATTTAGCGTTAGCGTCTGCTAAAAGAATAAATGTTCGGATTTAGCGTTAGCGTCTGTTAAATAAATAGATGTTAGGATTTAGCGTTAGCGTCTGCTAAAGAATAAATGTTAGGATTTAGCGTTAGCGTTTGCTAAATGAATAAATGTTAGGATTTAGTGTTAGCGTCTGCTAAATGAATAGATGTTAGGGTTTAGCATTAGCGGCTGCTAAATGAATAAATGTTAGGATTTAGCGTTAGCGTTTGCTAAATGGATAAATGTTAGGGTTTAGCGTTAGCGTCTGCTAAATGAATAGATGTTAGGGTTTAGCGTTAGCGTCTGCTAAAAGAATAAAGGATTTAGCGTTAACATCTGCTAAAAGAATAAAGGATTTAGCACACTCATAGTGTTGTATATATACTGTATGCATCGCGTGTGTGCAGTTTGTATGTGTGTAGCACGTTGTGTATGTGTAGCATGCGTGTGTGGCACAAAGTGGTCCAATCCCAAACCCAGAATTTCAACAGGCGTGAGGGTTTGAGTACACTTACCGAGCCCTTTCCGTGAGTCTGCATCGGTGCAGACTTAACCTCAGAGAATTACCCACTGTTCAAAGTGTTGTTTACCACGGAGACCATTAGGGATGCACCGATCCGATATTTGGATCGGATATCGGCCCCGATATGAACAAAATAGCTGGATCGGGGATCGGAAAAAATAGGCCGATCCATGGGCCGATCCGAATTTAATATAGTCTCAAAAAAAGGCTGAGCCATGACGCGCAACCAGCCATTTAGCGCAGCTCACTGCTGCGGGTTAGAGTGTGTGCCTCACCTCACTGTCTGCTCTGAGTGTCTAAATTCATGGATGGGATAAATACAAATACCAAATTTATGTCATAGGATCAAAATAATATCTATACTAACCACCATTTGTCATAGATTAATTACGATCTTCATGCGTTTTGTTGCATTTAGGCAACACGTTAATGTGTAACAGTCAACAAAATAGGCTACTCAAACTAAACACATTGTCATTTTCATCTCATCTGTATAAACTGTTCTTGGTATAAAGACATGCAAATGTTCAAATTGGCCGTTAAAAACGTATCATTTATTAGATAAAACGTACAACTTCTACCGTTTACCACCATTCAAACTCCGTGTGAACTAATTAGTTTATCGTGAGGAAACTGCGGGACAGTACCACTATGAGTAAATAGAGGGGTTTCGCGGGTGACACCATTTTGGCAGGGGTGTTTCAATGTATGTCACTAATTATGGGATTTTTATCTGCAAAATTGTTTTTTTGTTAGATTTATTATTTAGTAATAACTGTGAACTTGAATTTGAATGCTGTTCCAAGTTGCTGCTGGTGTAGGCCTACAACTGTTTATTTTTAATACTAGTAATATAATCAATAATGATGATGATAATAATAATAATAATAATAATAATAATAATAATAATAATAATACATTACCTTTATATCTAAGTGTTATTTTGTTAGATTTTTTTTAGGAAAGTAATGTTTAGTTAGGGAAAGAATGAAGAATGAAGTCAAGCCTGATGCCTTTAGTCTTTTCCACATGGTGAGGTATACAGTTTATTAATTAACAATGGTATCGGATCGGTATCGGATATCGACCGATACGCAGAGCCCAGGCATCGGTATCGGTATCGGGACTGAAAAAGTCGGATCGGTGCATCCCTAGAGACCATGGAAAATTCCGGAAATGACAAAGGCTCTAGTGTAAGAGGCCTGTTTTGTAATGCACGGGGCAGCACCTTCCAAGCATTATGGAGTCGTCGGATCTACAGATTTCTTATGGAGGAGTCAGATCTACAGACTCGTTATGGAGGAGTCGGATCTACAGACTCGTTATGGAGGAGTCGAATCTACAGATTTATTGAGGAGGAGTCGGATCTACAGACTCGTTATGGAGGAGTCGGATCTACAGATTTATTATGGAGGACAAGGTACATGTGATCGCGTGACGTGCTGTCCCAGGGCTCACTTTGGGATTGGGACACACACACACACACGCGCACACACACACACACACACACACACACACACACACACACACACACACACCCTCTGTGGAGGCCACAACCAGTTTCATACGAACACATACCAATTCCACCAGAAAACAGGCCTCTTACACTAGAGCACCTGGGTTTGTTGAGCAATATCCTCATATAGTCATGAACAGCAACCTTTAGCTTCTGCATGCTTTGCCTTTAGAAACTTATGTCCATTGGGAGCAGCATCCAAGGGAGTGCAGTATGCCACACACACACACACACACACACACACACACACACTCCATTGGGAGCAGCATCCAATGGAGTGCAGTATGCTACAAACAGGCTCATTTTGACGCCATCTGTGCGGATGTGGAATTCTCTTACCAGCATGTTAGTTCTGGCATATAACGTGCTAGCCTGGCTCCGCCTGTCAACACGCTTCTGCTCATTTCTTTTTAGTGCTGCCGCGATTAATCGACATAATCGAACTAATCGATTATGAAAATTAGTCGACGCCAATTTTTTTAGTCGACTAATCGTTTTGCTTTTGACCCCCTATTTATTTTTGGTCTCCTGTCTCTAACGGCTGTAATGTTATTAATTCTGTTATTAACTCTACAAATGTAGGCTGATATTGATATGAGCTAGCCTAGAAATCTAGACGCCCCTAGCGGCAGCAAATGTAATTTGGCTGGCGGGGCAGTCTAGGCACGATCCATTGAGCCAGGAAGCTGAGAACCCCCAGCACCAGCGGCCCAATCACAGGGCTTAACATAATGGTGACTGACATGCGACCAGAAGTTGCGACGGTAACGCATCCTGTTATTTGAAAACAAGAAGATGATTCGTTTAGCGTTATCCTATTGCGTGGAGAGGGAAGGTTACGCATCCTGCTACTTGAAAACAAGAAGATGATTCGTTTAGCGTTATCCTATTGCGGGGAGGGAATTTGAAAGACAACTGTTTATCCCACCCCTCCGATTGAGCCCTGTCTACGGTGAGTGTCCAGACCCTACATCTTGATGTGGGTCTGGCTCGTCAGGCTAGATAGGAGCATATCTATATCTATGGCTATATGTCATGTTTTGGCCCTTCAGTTGAGTTAAAAATAAAATGGACACAACAAAATAACGAAAACTTGATTTAAAAAAAAAAAAAAAAAAAAAAAAGTCGTTTAGATTAGTCGACTAATCGAAAAATTAGTCGAAAGATTAATCGTTAGAAAATTAGTCGTTAGTGGCAGCACTATTTCTTTTCCCTGCAGCACTCCGTCTGGAATAGCTTGATCCGCCCTCGTTTACTCCGGCTCCAGGACTAGTTTACTCCGACCACCCAGCGAGCAGAGGGCGCTTCTGAGAGCCATTACGTTTAAGTTGCAAGCCTATCGTTATCATTGTGTCCCCCGTGGTTAACATACATCATTACCAAACGTTAGTGATCGAACTCCAATGATTTCAAACGGTGACAAGCGTTCACCAAACAGGAAATAAACATTTGCCAAAGGATCTAGGCCAAACTGCGCAGTCGGAGAGTCTGGTATCTAGGCTAATAATATGCGCCGCTGCCTGTATTTCAGTTAACTCAGACGGAACATGCCCCATAATCTAAACACTACACTCTGGAACGTGCCCCATAATCTAAACACTACACTGTGGAACGTGCCCCATACTCTAAACACTACACTGTGGAACGTGCCCCATACTCTAAACACTACACTGTGGAACGTGCCCCATAATCTAAACACTACACTGTGGAACGTGCCCCATAATCTAAACACTACACTGTGGAACGTGCCCCATAATCTAAACACTGCACTGTGGAACGTGCCCCATAATCTAAACACTGCACTGTGGAACGTGCCCCATAATCTAAACACTACACTCTGGAACGTGCCCCATAATCTAAACACTACACTCTGGAACGTGCCCCATAATCTAAACACTACACTGTGGAACGTGCCCCATAATCTACAAACACTGCGCACTGGAACGTGCCCCGGACTCTGCCTTCCCTATCCACCTTATTCCTCAACCCGGAAATATGTATCGTTGCGATGGTTACGATACTGTTTTCAACTTCCGTTCATTCTGTTAACATGTGCGTTCTCCGTAGCTAACTAGATTATGCCTCAACTTAGATTTCTTTCGAAATGTTGACAATTCTGCCCTCGGCATGTATAAACTACATCATATATAACCGATAGAAAATAGAAAAGTTTACTTTTATATGCATTATGATATGTTAAGCACCGTAAACCGTCACGTTAAAACAGATACAATGCAGCTTCGCCGGAAATAGAAAACCGTCTCGGTGTCATGGCGACCCCCATTGTTGGCTGCGGAATATCGTGTATACTGATGATGAAAGCACCTTGAGCAGAGCAGAGCCGTGTGCCGTTAGACAGGCCCAGCAGCCAGCACTCTGGAACGCGCCCCATAATCACGCACCCCACAATATAGAGACACCGTGCTCTGGAACGTGCCCCATAATCACGCACCCCACAATATAGAGACACCGTGCTCTGGAACGCGCCCCATAATCACGCACCCCACAATATAGAGACACCGTGCTCTGGAACGCGCCCCATAATCACGCACCCCACAATATAGAGACACCGTGCTCTGGAACGCGCCCCATAATCACGCACCCCACAATATAGAGACACCGTGCTCTGGAACGCGCCCCATAATCACGCACCCCACAATATAGAGACACCGTGCTCTGGAACGCGCCCCATAATCACGCACCCCACAATATAGAGACACCGTGCTCTGGAACGCGCCCCATAATCACGCACCCCACAATATAGAGACACCGTGCTCTGGAACGCGCCCCATAATCACGCACCCCACAATATAGAGACACCGTGCTCTGGAACGCGCCCCATAATCACGCACCCCACAATATAGAGACACCGTGCTCTGGAACGCGCCCCATAATCACGCACCCCACAATATAGAGACACCGTGCTCTGGAACGCGCCCCATAATCACGTACCCCACAATATAGAGACACCGTGCTCTGGAACGCGCCCCATAATCACGCACCCCACAATATAGAGACACCGTGCTCTGGAACGCGCCCCATAACAGCTATCTGGCTAAGAGATTTGGCGGCTATGACCGCATAGGTAATCCTCATATCAAAATGTAGGCTAATATATCAAAGGTGATAACTATGGCAAGATATTATAGATTTACATTTCAAAGGGCTCACAAATGAAAGCAAATTATTTTTCATTAAATGAAGTATTAAATATCTCATCGCTGGCAGTAAATGTCTCTACATTTGCAGGCTATAAAACATTTGATTCAGCGAGTGATGGCATAGCTTTGGGGGCGTTAGGGAGCGCAGGCCCTGCGCTTTCCACTGCCTATATAAACACAGCTGGATGCCAGACCGGGTTTTAAACCTTCCCTGCAGGCTCAAGGGCAACTGAGCCAGCTACACTCGGTCCTCCGATCAGGCTATGCCTGAACCTTACACAAGGTGTCCCATATGTTGATGTAATGTTAGTGTAAAATGCCCTGATGTATGATCCAGCTGATTAGGTTTTCCTTAGTCTAGGGCAGCTTGGCAGACGTGCCTGAGGGAAATTAAAAGATATGGCCACCTGATTCACACTGATAAGAGAGACCGTGTGTGACTGTGGGAATGATCTAAAAGCGACGCCGGTGCGGACTTTTCCACTGTAAACACGTATTGTAGTCTGAAGGCCGCCGTCGCCACACACTATGGAAAGCACGGGCTTGTCGCTACGCTACGGTGTAAAAGCGTCATCGGACGGACGGCCCTTGAGTGGAGTGACGAGAGTGAGATGTGGGGATGCGTGAGCATGACATGACAGACAGCTGGTCTGGAAGAGCTGGCTGGATAAATGTTCACAGTGAGACAGGTGGACGTGTAACGGTGGTCTTACCTCCACGCTTCCGTCCGGTCCTGCCACCAGCGCGGGACGACCCCTGTCCGCGTGAATCCCCACGCTCTCTTCCCACGCATCCTCCCATAGTGTCAGTTGTTGGGTCCACGCCACGGCATCACTGACTACCGGTACACAATTAAACTCAGCGCCAGCCTGGCACACGGACGTGACAGCGGGTGGCAGATATGGCTCAAACTTCAATGAGGAAGTTCAAAAGGCTGATCGGCATCAGGGTGTCTTCGCATAGGTGGCAACTATGGGTTTTGAAGGCGCTAGCTAGCTTTGGAAGGTAACGTTAGCAAACCGTTTGAAGAAACTTTCCCCCCTAGCTAACAAAGTAAAATGTCTTCGTTTTTATATGGCACAGACTCCGTCGAAGGCTTCTTCAATCAACACTATGCAGTTTGACAAGGCAGCCCAATGTTAAGAAAAAAAATACTTTTTCCTTAGCGAGTGGAAGTTAGCTAGCTAGCAATCTGTCCAAAAGGGAACTTCTGTCTGTTCCGCTCAGATGGCGGTGCGAATATTATTATTCGATATCTCAAACATTCCAAGCAAAACGTCAACTCTCGTGCATTGATGTGGTGCTAACCATGTGGCGAATTAAAGACAAAAACTCACTGAAATCAGCGCAGACTGCCCGAGGCCTAACAATTTCATCTTGAGCAACTTTTCTCGTCTGGTAGCTTACTAGCTGCAACGGTATCGCTACTAGAAGATATGTTCCTCATTTGATTACATGCGTTCACAAGTCGACACCAGCTGAGGCTAAACTGTTTCCAAATGTGTAAACCTCTTCTTTAATTAACTGGATCTGGCGACCAATATGACGACCAGATAACAGAAAGCAGTGAGAGCGAGGTTAATTATTAACTCGTCAAAACTACGATAACGTTGCAGTTAGCAGCTTAGCTAATAATACAAGTAAGCGGGCAGATTAGCTTGGTAGCTAACATACACGTTCCTTGCTAGCTAGCCATCAAACCACCATAACAAAACTTTCGACAGCGAGTCTTGGCAGGTGACAACTCCGTTTCTTCCTTTAAAAGCCTCTACACTTGATTTAGGATGTAGTGGATTCGTTGGTCATCCGTTAATCTGGCCCACAAGAGTTTCAAAACTTCAAAGCGTTCATAGTTGCTGCGACTAGGGTAACATTCCTTTCCCTTCCTGATGTTGGAGCAGTCAGCCAGCCAGAAACACGCACGACGCATGCGCAAGTCCATGTGCAAGTTCTTGCATTGCGTCACACAAGGCAGCCAATAAAAATATTCCTGTAACATGCTTCTCTGTCTTAACATTATTTATGCCTGATGGGCAGAAACCTATGGCAGAAACACTATTTTGTGTAAATCATAAATCAAATTGTCATGGTGATGTGATCCGCTTGACCACAAAGTAATTATGACTGTGATAAAACAGTAATAAAGATCGATTCCATCAAACGGATGAAATAACACAATCCGTTTTAAATGCCTGCACAGATGGACTTATTAATTGGACAACAATGCTGAACATAATACGAGTTTGTAGTTAACAACTTTGAATATGAACATGACATGTCATACATTACCAGGGGTGGAAATTAAAATTTGAAAATG
>NC_084996.1:517500-522500 GCF_963854185.1 Sardina pilchardus | reverse complement strand
ATGATCATCTTTATTACGATTATTATTATGCTGTATTGTTACATGCACTTTCACTTCAAAGCAGTCAATGTTTAAAGTGATAACATTGTTCACAAAAAGTTTGTGAAAAAATCAGAGACCTGCGTTAGTATTGTAAGATATTATTACAATAGCTAATTGCTTTTGCATGGTTGCATGATAAATACTTCTGAAAACAACAGCAGTTATATGGGTGCTATTGTTTTGGGATGTTTCCCTCATGCAAGCATCAAACTCTGGTAGGCAAATGTAGACTAAATTTACATGCTTTTTAATGAAATTCCATCTGAATCTCTGAATGTAAGGATTCAGGAAACACAATACCAACTTTTGTCTATGTATTACGGCCGAGCAGGTAGGCGTAAATCACTGATCTGGAGATTTTTAAATGAGAGACTAAGGCTACAATCTTTTGACCATATTCAAATTGGACTGAACAATACTCTGCTCTGTTTCAAGAATCCACATTGTTCTATTAAATGTTGTTAAATAATTAAATAGCCTTCCAACAGGTTGAAGCGGAGCTTGCCACCAACGTTATCGATTAGTTTCAGTGTCAGTTACTGTCATGCAAACACACACATGCATGCATTCAATGAACGCGCATAGCACCACTTGCGTAATTGTGTGGCTCTATGTTTAATCACATCGAATTAGCAAGTATTTCCTCCTGATTGCTGAAACTTTTGTTTTCTTTTTCTGTCGATCGGCGGTTGCTTCATCAATTGTGCAGTAAATTATCAGGTGAAGCACCGGACCTAATTTTACTCCACACGCCTCGCGGATCAGCAGTCTCCACGTTGCTACAGGGGCGTCTAGATTTCCTGGCTAGCGCTGCTGTAGGGAACGAGCGTGTGCTGCCTTGCGCTCTGATAGGCTGAGACGTCTGAGGAGTCACTCGCGTTGCCATGCCAACCTTGTTTTGGGTTTGACGACGAATCCATTCGCATATTTTGAACCGACATTTTTTTCATCGAACTAATCGATTATGTCGATCCGACGTCCCATCCCTAACGCGCACACACACACACACATATACACGCTCACATACACACACACACACACACTCATTCACAGTGGCCTCACAGACACATACACTCATGTACAGTGTATGGACTCACAACGCACACACACATACATGGACAACAAATGTGTGAAAGAAATGTTGTCCAGTTGGAATAGAAATGATCCAGTTGAGCTATTCTGTACAAATGGATTCCAATGTACAAAACTCTCACTTGCAGGTCTGTTAAGACCATGACAACTCTCTCTCTGTGTGTGTGTGTGTGTGTGTGTGTGTGTGTGTGTGTGTGTGTGTGTGTGTGTGTGTGTGTGTGTGTGTGTGTGTGTGTGTGTGTGTGTGTGTGTGTGTGTGTGTGTGTGTGTGTGTGTGTGTGTGTGTATTGACAGTTCCTGATGCCCCTCATCATTGAGAAGCTGGACTCCGATGTTCAAAGTGCCAAAGTGGATTCTCTTCAGACACTGGTACCCCCAACACCTGCCTACACACACACACACACACACACACACACACACACACACCAACACCTGCCTACACACACACTCCAACACCTGCCCACACACACAAACACACACACACACACTCTCCAACACCTTCACACTGTACACACAGCCCAACACCTGCCTGCACACACACACACACACACACACACACACTCCAACACCTGCCTACACAGTACACACACACCCCAACACCTGCCTACACACACACACACACACACACACTCCAACACCTGACTACACACACACCTGCCTACACAGTACACACACACACACACACACACACCCCAACACCTGGCTACACACACACCTGCCTACACAGTACACACACACCTCAACACCTGCCTACACACACACCTGCCTACACAGTACACACACACCCCAACACCTGGCTACACACACACCTGCCTACACAGTACACACACACCCCAACACCTGGCTACACACACACCTGCCTACACAGTACACACACACCTCAACACCTGGCTACACACACACCTGCCTACACAGTACACACACACCCCAACACCTGGCTACACACACACCTGCCTACACAGTACACACACACCCCAACACCTGGCTACACACACACCTGCCTACACAGTACACACACACCCCAACACCTGCCTACACACACACCTGCCTACACAGTACACACACACCCCAACACCTGGCTACACACACACCTGCCTACACAGTACACACACACACACCCCAACACCTGCCTACACACACACACACACACCTCAACACCTGCCTACACACACACACACACACTCCAACACCTGACTACACACACACCTGCCTACACAGTACACACACACCCCAACACCTGACTACACACACACCTGCCTACACAGTACACACACACCCCAACACCTGGCTACACACACACCTGCCTACACAGTACACACACACACACCCCAACACCTGCCTACACACACACCTGCCTACACAGTACACACACACCCCAACACCTGACTACACACACACCTGCCTACACAGTACACACACACCCAAACACCTGCCTACACACCCCTACGGCTCAATGGTGTTTTTTGCCCCCAACGGCACCTTCCTGGCAGCACAGCCTAAAAGGCACTACCTTTACCCTATTCCTAACCCTAACCCCCTCAACCCTCACCCTACCCCTAAACTGAGGGGAGTAGTGCCTTGAAGGTAGCGCTGCCTTGAAGGCACCGTTGAGGGCAAATAATACTAAAGACCCACCCCTACGTGGTGTGTGTGTGTGTGTGTGTGTGTGAGATTAATCTGTATGTTATTCCTGTGTGTTGCAGGCTGCCTGTGGTCCTGTGTATGGACACAAAGAGCTCTCCCAGTTCCTCTCAGGCCTCTGGTCATCTCTACGCAGAGAGGTTGGACACACAACACACCACAGCACACCACACACACACACACACAACACAGCACACCACAACACAGCACAACACAACACAGCACAACACACCACAGCACAGCACAACACAGCACAGCACACACACACACACACACACACACCACACCACACACACACACACACACACACACACACACACACACACCAACACAACAGCACAGCACAGCACAGCACAGCACAGCACAGCACAGCACAGCACAGCACAGCACAGCACAACACAACACAACACAACACAACACAACACAACACAACACAACACAACACAACACAACACAACACAACACAACACAACACAGCACAGCACAGCACAGCACAGCACAGCACAGCACAACACAACACAACACAACACAACACAACACAACACAACACAACACAACACAACACAACACAACACAACACAACACAACACAACACAACACAACACAACACAACACAACACAACACAACACAGATGCTGGGAGTGTCAGGTGTGTGTGTGTTCCAGACGTCTAGTGAGCGTGTGGAGGCGGCGGCTCTCTCTGCTCTGAGCTCTCTGACCACGTGTGTGTGTGTGTGTGTGTGTGTGTGTGTAGGTGTTCCAGACGTCTAGTGAGCGTGTGGAGGCCGCAGCTCTCTCTGCTCTGAGCTCTCTGACCACCTGTGTGTGTGTGTGTGTGTGTGTGTGTGTGTGTGTGTATGTAGGTGTTCCAGACGTCTAGTGAGCGTGTAGAGGCGGCAGCTCTCTCTGCTCTGAGCTCTCTGACCACCTGCCTCTCCCGCTCCATCACCACCTCCGACTCGGACCACGCACTGGACACACTCCTGCAGCTCGTGCTCAAAGGTGTGTGTGTGTGTGTGTGTGTGTGTGTGTGTCCCCGGTTGCATCTCTGTCTAACTCCTTGGCCATGTCTAAAATATTCAGTTCTTTTATTTTCTATTTAATGCTGTTCTTATTATTTTCATACATTGATTTGATTAAATCGTTAATCAAATCAATGTATGAAAAAAAGTTTTCCTAAACCTAAAACTCTCGCGCTCTCTCTCTCTCTCCCTCTCTCCCTCTCTCTCTCTCTCTCTCTCTCTCTCTCTCTCTCTCTCTCTCTCTCTCTCCCTCTCCCTCTCTCTCGCTCTCTCTCTCTCTCTGTCTCTCTCTCTCTCTCTGTCTCTCTCTCTCTCTCTCTCTCTCTCTCTCTCTCTCTCTCTCTCTCTCTCTCTCTCTCTCTCTCGCTCTCTCTCTCTCTCTCTCTCTCTCCCCCTCCCCCCCTCTCTCTCTCTCTCTCTCTCTGTCTCTCTCTCTCTCTCTCTCTCTCTCTCCCCCTCTCTCTCTCTCTCTCTCTCTCTCTCTCTCTCTCTCTCTCTCTCTCTCTCTCTCTCTCTCTCTCTCTGTGCAGATTGTCAGCACCACCTGTTGGAGCCGGATATGAAGCTGGTGTGGCCGAGTGCCAAGATCCTGCAGACGGTGGCGGCCGCGTCGTACCGGGCGCACCTGAGTATGGCCACCGCCGTCATACCGCTCCTAGTGGAGCAGTACATCACCCGCACGCAGGTAACCTTTCACCTTTCACCTTTCACCTTTCACCTCACTGCACCGCCGTCATCCCACTCCTAGTGGAGCAGTACATCACCCGCACGCAGGTAACCTTTCACCTTTCACCTTTCACCTCACTACACCTGAGGATGGCCACCGCCGTTATACCCCTGCTAGTGGAGCAGTACATCACCCGCACGCAGGTAACCCTTCACCTTTCACCTTTCACCTTTCACCTTTCACCTTTCACCTTTCACCTCACTACACCTGAGGATGGCCACCGCCGTCATACCCCTGCTAGTGGAGCAGTACATCACCCGCACGCAGGTAACCTTTCACCTTTCACCTTTCACCTTTCACCTTTCGCCTCACCGCCGTCATACCACTGCTGCTGGAGCAGTACATCACCCGCACGCAGGTAACCCTTCACCTTTCACCTTTCACCTTTCGCCTTTCACCTCACCGCCGTCATACCACTGCTGCTGGAGCAGTACATAGAAAAAAGCATCATTCGACTGGTAATGACTAATTTAATTA
>NC_084996.1:510000-515000 GCF_963854185.1 Sardina pilchardus | reverse complement strand
GCAGTGGATCATCTGACCACACTCATCCTGCAGGAGGACGACCCGCAAGTCAGGTACACACACACACACACACACACACACACACACACACACACACACACACACACACACTCATCCTGCAGGAGGACGACCCGCAAGTCAGGTACACACACACACACACACACACACACACACACACTCATCCTGCAGGAGGACGACCCGCAAGTCAGGTACCACACACACACACACACACCCACACACACGCACACACACACACACACTGGCTCTGTTCGAAACGGATGGCAGCTGCCTACGGCCTCCCTCCCTAAACAGAGAGCTCTCTAACTAGACGTGACTTTAGAGCTCTCTAGCTAGACGTGACTTAAGAGCTCTCTAGCTAGACGTGACTTAAGAGCTCTCTAGCTAGACGTGACTTAAGAGCTCTCTAGCTAGACGTGACTTAAGAGCTCTCTAACTAGACGTGACTTAAGAGCTCTCTAACTAGACGTGACTTTAGAGCTCTCTAAGGCTTAGTTCACACTGGCAGTCGAAATCCGATTTTTTGCTTATCTGGATTGTATCTAGCTTGAATTTTGGGTAGTCTGAACGGCACAAAACCTCATGAAATGCGATTTTTCCAATGCTGATTCGCACCACATACGGAGGTGGTTTCAATATCACTTACTATCGGATATGACTCAATCTGAACAGTCGAACCACTTGAATAGGATTTCAAAGTGCCCCTTTCGTCATTTGCACTGCGACAAACAATTGCAACGTAATTCTGAGTGACGGAAGTGATTGATTGATTGATTCAGCGCGTGCGCCAGGGCTACCAGCAAAACAAAATCATTTCATGGTGAAACATGGAAAACTGTAACGTTAAGGGTGACGAGGTATTTGCGCCGCAGCTACGCATAATAAGTTGGAAAATATAAAAAATAAATCCACTTTCATCCATGACGACTTGGTTGTGTACAACTCTACCTAATGAATCCAGGTGTGTGTAATTTATATCGGATCTGAGCATTGCACGTCAAGATCGGATGTGATCGGATGTGATCACTTGCCATATGCAATGAGAACAGTCAGTCAGAAAGATCAGGTTCTGATCGGATATGCAAGACATCCGATTTCGACTGCCAATGTGAACTAAGCCTAAGTAGACGTGACTTTAGAGCTCTCTAACTAGACGTGACTTAAGAGCTCTCTAACTAGACGTGACTTAAGAGCTCTCTAACTAGACGTGACTTTAGAGCTCTCTAACTAGACGTGACTTTAGAGCTCTCTAAGTAGACGTGACTTTAGATTAAATGCATCTTTTAAATTAGCCTGCTTAACACTACGGTATGATGTTAGCAAAAAGCCTGACGTTAAACTAAATTAGCTTACGTAAGCTAGAAGGCTAGCGGTATAAATTAGTTTTACTGGCGGCTAATATATTAGACCAGACGTTATTAATGGGTACAACAATGGTATAATCAGATAATACATAGTTTATTTGTCATCGAATTTGTACAATTCTAAGCTAAATATTGTCACACAAATTACCTTTCAACAGATTCAGCAGCCATTTACCGATGTCGGCAGCCATCTTTATTTTCTTTTCACAGCTGTTTCAGATGTTGCCGCAAAGGATTATGGGTAGAAGGCAGCTTGAAGTGTACATGGGAGCTGCCTTCAAAATTGACCCTTAGGGTACGTTCAGACTAAGCGTCTTTTTCTGACAAGTCTCGTTAATCCGCTTGTGTTTGGTCAATTGTAAAAAAAGACAGCATGACGTAAGGCGTTTTTCCGCTAGAAGTTGAACATTTCTCAACTTCGAGCTGCAGAAAAAAGACGGTTGCCGTCGCCTTTTAAAAGAAGCCGGCAACTTTTTTGAAAACACGGTCTACTCCTCATAGGGTTATAATGGAAAACGGACGCCGGCAGCTGAGAAAAAGACGCTTAGTCTGAACGAACCCTTATTCGGGAAATCTAAGATGTCTTAGAAGGCAGCAAAAATCGTTTTTTGTTTTCGAACCACGCTTGCTGCCTTGCTCCCCAGTTAGATATCAAAGAGTTTTTTCCTATTTCGAACAGAGCCAGTGTGTGTGTGTGTGTGTGTGTGTGTGTGTGTGTGTGTGTGTGTGTGTGTGTGTGTGTGTGTATCTGTGTGTGTGTGTTTTTCCCATTTCGAACAGAGCCACGGACTCTTACTGTATTTACATTTATGCATTCGGCTGAATTATTATTATTATTATTATTATTATTATGATGATGATGTTTGCAGTGGTCGAGTGTTGATCTATAATGTTTGTTTGTTTGTTTGTTTGTTTGTTTGTTTGTTTATTATGATGATGATGCAGTGCTGCAGTGGTGGAGTGTTGATCTACGTATAATGTTTGTTTGTTTGTTTGTTTGTTTATGATGATGCAGTGGTGGAGTGTTGATCTACGTATAATGTTTGTTTGTTTGTTTGTTTGTTTGTTTGTTTGTTATTATGATGATGCAGTGCTGCAGTGATGGAGTGTTGATCTATAATGTTTGTTTGTTTGTTTGTTTGTTTATGATGATGATGATGCAGTGCTGCAGTGATGGAGTGTTGATCTATAATGTTTGTTTGTTTGTTTGTTTGTTTGTTTGTTTGTTTATGATGATGCAGTGCTGCAGTGATGGAGTGTTGTGGGTCGTTGGCTCCTCGTCACCCTGCTGCGTTCACCTCCAGGATGCTGCCGAAACTCAAAGAGTGCATCTTCACCGGTAACACACACACACACACACACACACACACACACACACGTCACCCTGCTGCGTTCACCTCCAGGATGCTGCCGAAACTCAAAGAGTGCATCTTCACCGGTAACACACACACACACACACACACACACACACACACACACACACACACACACACACGTCACCCTGCTGCGTTCACCTCCAGGATGCTGCCGAAACTCAAAGAGTGCATCTTCACCGGTAACACACACACACACACACACACACACACACACACACACACACACACACACACACACACGTCACCCTGCTGCGTTCACCTCCAGGATGCTGCCGAAACTCAAAGAGTGCATCTTCACCGGTAACACACACACACACACACACACACACACACACACACACACACACACACACACACACACTTCACCCTGCTGCGTTCACCTCCAGGATGCTGCCGAAACTCAAAGAGTGCATCTTCACCGGTAACACACACACACACACACACACACACACACACACACACACACACACACACACACACAGGTCAGCATCAGTGTTTTCAGCATCAGTGTGTTTGATGTGTTCATGTGCTCCGAGCCGATGGTCAGTGTTTTTTGTGTGTGTGTGTGTGTGTGTGTGTGTGTGTGTGTGTGTGTGTGTGTGTGTGTGTGTGTGTGTGTGTGTGTGTGTGTGTGTGTGTGTGTGTGTGTGTGGGGGGGGTTCAGAGCGGATGGTCCAGGGGGACGGTGTCGCCCCAGCTGTGTGGGGCTCCCAGAATGCCGTGCGGCAGAGGTGTGTGACTGCTCTGGCACGAGTGGCGTGTGAACCCAGCCTGGTGCGGGAGAGCTCACCTGTACTGCTGGAGCTGCTAACAACCGCTCACACAGGTAACACACACACACACACACACACACACACACACCTCACCTGTACTGCTGGAGATGCTAACAGCCGCTCACACAGGTAACACACACACACACACACACACACACACACACACACACACACACACACACACACACACACACACACACACACACACCTCACCTGTACTGCTGGAGATGCTAACAGCCGCTCACACAGGTAACACACACACACACACACACACACACACACACACACACACACACACACACACACACACACACACCTCACCTGTACTGCTGGAGGTGCTAACAGCCGCTCACACAGGTAACACACACACACACACACACACACACACACACACACACACACACACACACACACACACCTCACCTGTACTGCTGGAGATGCTAACAGCCGCTCACACAGGTAACACACACACACACACACACACACACACACACACACACACACACACACACACACACACACCTCACCTGTACTGCTGGAGATGCTAACAGCCGCTCACACAGGTAACACACACACACACACACACACACACACACACACACACACACACACACACACACACACACACACACACCTCACCTGTACTGCTGGAGATGCTAACAGCCGCTCACACAGGTAACACACACACACACACACACACACACACACACACACACACACACCTCACCTGTACTGCTGGAGGTGCTAACAGCCGCTCACACAGGTAACACACACACACACACACACACACACACACACACACACACACACACACACACACACCTCACCTGTACTGCTGGAGATGCTAACAGCCGCTCACACAGGTAACACACACACACACACACACACACACACACACCTCACCTGTACTGCTGGAGATGCTAACAGCCGCTCACACAGGTAACACACACACACACACACACACACACACACACACACACACACACACACACACACACACACACACACACACACACACACACACACACACACACACACCTCACCTGTACTGCTGGAGATGCTAACAGCCGCTCACACAGGTAACACACACACACACACACACACACACACACACACACACACACACACACACACACACACACCTCACCTGTACTGCTGGAGGTGCTAACAGCCGCTCACACAGGTAACACACACACACACACACACACACACACACACACACACACACACACACACACACACACACACCTCACCTGTACTGCTGGAGATGCTAACAGCCGCTCACACAGGTAACACACACACACACACACACACACACACACACACACACACACACACACACCTCACCTGTACTGCTGGAGATGCTAACAGCCGCTCACACAGGTAACACACACACACACACACACACACACACACACCTCACCTGTACTGCTGGAGGTGCTAACAGCCGCTCACACAGGTAACACACA